>NC_143033.1:26522500-26782500 GCF_057628025.1 Oncorhynchus mykiss | reverse complement strand
TTTTCACTAAACCACTTTTTTTTTGGCACAATGTATGTAAAATGCACATTTTGATTACCTGCCAGTCTAGGATTTCTGGTACCCCACTGAACATGTTATGACAAGAGAGACAGTTGAAGTAGAGGTCTCCATTGGGACTGTTGCTCTGTGAAGAAGAGTATATTTCTTAATTGGAGATTTAACAAGAGAATGAGCAGCAAACATTAAGCCAAGGCAAAAAAACAACAAGCAACCCCACAGAACTAGTATCAAAGAGGGACTCAAGAATGTCTCAGCCCATTCTCAGAGATTTTATTGCAAGGTTTTTGCAGAAACAGACCAAGCCCTAATTCATAGGTTCTTCGGTAGAATAAAGGCAAAAGCTTTCAAAGGGTGACCCTCTCCACACTAAAGAGCTTAATGATGAGTTTTTATTTTAACGGGCTCCAGAAGTGAGGCTGAACTCCCCACTGCAGCTGCTTGGTCTGCATTTTAACTAGCATTTTCTGCTTAACGGGCACCTACGGCCAAGCCTGTGCATCACACTGTAAATATTAACGGTTCCCCTTTTTCACTTTTAGAATCCATCACCAATTTTTTTTGTTGAACAACTGAGGTACTCAAATTTACGTTTAACACAAAATAAAGTGTTGTATAAACATCTGGCAGACCATGTTGTGACTAAATACTGGACAATGCATCTGTAGGTTGTAGTGTTGTCCAAACTCTATTAAGGGTATGGATTTATCCAACCTGAAATTTGCTCCAACAGCTAGGGCTACAGAAGACGTACACGGCCTCATTTGTTTTACAGTAGTAAGGTTCAGAGGGGCTTCTTTTGCAGGAACTGCAGGCTTCACTGGGCACTGGAAAAGAAGCAGATGTAATAATAGTGAAAAGCCATTCAAAGTCAGACATCACGTTAATACATTCAGATTAAGCAAAGGTGAATTAATACAGTAATAAACAAGAAGAGTAGAATGTACCTGTCCCCCCAGAAGTTTTAACTTTATGTGAGGCGATACAGCACAAAGAACAGAAGTGTCTGGTCTTGCCATACTGATCCACTTTAGACAGCATTTCAAAATTCTTACACAGAGTCCTACACCACTGGCACGAGAGCACCTTAGTGTTTTTCTGAAATCAAAGACGACACTGATTAAACACAAAGCAGACAAATCACTCTCGTATCACTCAATAGTACAGGACTGTACATTCAAGAAGAGATAAGCACCCACCATCTTATACAGCCTGAGACAGGAGGAGTTGCAGAACCTCCTCTGTTGGCCCTCATGCAGTAGGTACTCAGCCCGGGAGGTGAAGGTGTTGATGTAGGTGCCACACGCGTCACAGCAGCTGGTCTTTAGGCCCTTGGTGGCGCGGAAACGGTTGAAGCAGGCATCGCTGCACATCAGGTGAATCATGTTGCCCATGGTTACCTCATGGTTGATCTGAGGCAGAAGAGGGAAGGAAGGTAAGAAACTCGGGGCTGAATTCTATCAATCCTAACTTCAAATAATGCCACCCTTTTTCATTTCCCATTAGTCGACCAAAATCTTGTAGTTGGTTATAATTTATTCTGCTGCCTGCTCATAGCATACAAAAAGACTCAATAGCAGCATAAACTTGTCGATATTGATTTCAAAGTTTGACAGAATTCCTGTCTCATGCAGACTCCATAATCCCAGCATAGATCCAGTTACACACAAAATCTTTTCAATGATGAAATATCAACATGAGGTGACAGTGGAATGTGTGTCACTAGGGTTTAAGTATTCTTTGTCACTACTTCTGGGAAAAGCCCATGACGTGACAAACACTTCACATACACTACATTGACTGAGCTCGAATTGAAGCGTGCTGATCAGATCTCTAACCAGCATTTCCAACAGAAAGACAACTTTAAAGAAGGTATACCATAATCACATTATTGTGTGGTTTTGCAGTGCTTGGCATTAAAAAGTGCCTACTTATTTTTAATACATTTTATTGTACAAATTGACAAATGACTAACAGATGGTGGGGGAAACTCAAATCAGAACAAGTAAGGCTTATGCCAGCTTTTCAAGGTAAGCATAAAATGTTGACTTGTTGCTAGAGTAGACGCTGCAGTCTTTAAAATAGCTTCAATATAATGTATGACTAACAAAAATGCCTACAGCATTTTAAACCATAAGCAAAGCATTGTGGAAGTGTAGTCATACGGTGTTAAAGGTCCAATGCCACCATTTCTATCTCAATATCAAATCATTTCCATGTAACAATTAAGTACCTTACTGATTGTTTGCAAATAAAATAGTCAAGCAAAAATTATGATAGGACTGTCTGGGAGTGGTCTGAGTGGGACGGGAAAACTGAAAAATAACTGGTTTCGGCAGAGAGGTTTGGAACTCTTGTTGGTCTATTTAAATGGAACTGACAGCGTTTTAGCAACACCAAATCCTATTAAAATCTGTTCATACACACACCCAGAAAGAATACGAAGCTACTAATCTAGGACAAAAGGGCTTCTCAACAGTTTTACCCCCAAGCCATGAGATTCCTGAACAGGTAATCCAATGGCTACCCCATCTATTTGCATTGTGTGCCCCCCACCAACCCCTTTTTTACACTGCTGCTACTCTCTGTTTATCATATATGCATAGTCACTAATTATCCATTCATATACATACTACCTCAATTGGCCCGACCAACCAGTGCCCCCGCACATTGGCTGACCGAGCTCTCTGCATTGTGTCCCGCCACCACCTTTTACACTACTGTTACTCTGTTCATCATATATGCATAGTCACTAACCACATATACATGTACATACTCCCTCAATCAGCCCAACTAACCGGTGCCTATACGTAGCCTCGCTACTGTTCTAGACTCGCTACTGTATATAGCCTCGCTACTGTTATTTTTACTGTTGTTTTTATTTCTTTACTTACCTATTGTTCACTTAATACCTTTTTTGCAGTTGGTTAGAGCCTGTAAGTAAGCATTTCACTGTAAGGTCTACACCTGTTGTATTCGGCGCACAAGACAAATAAACTTTGGTTTGACTACTCAGATATGGTCATTTTCACATTTTAAAACATTGTGTTTGGTAATGACGTTTGTGAATATTCTATAGCAATATGGGCTCCAGGGTGGCGCAGCGGTCTAAGGCACTGCATCTCAGTGCAAGAGGCGTCACTACAGTCCTTGATTCGAATCCAGGCTGAATAATATCCGGCCGTGATTGGGAGTTACATAGGGTGGCGCACAATTGGCCCAACATCATCCGGGTTTGGCCGTAGTTGTAAATAAGAATTTGTTCTTAACCTTTTTGTTCTTTGTTCTTAACCGCAGCATTTTCACTTTTGGATGAATAGAGTGCCCAGAGTGAACTGCCTCCTACTCTGTCCCAGATGCTAATATATGCATATTATTATTAGTATTGGATAGAAAACACTGAAGTTTCTAAAACTGTTTGAATGATGCCCGTGAGTATAACATAACTCATATGGCAGGCGAAAACCTGAGAAAAATTCAACCAGGAAGTGGGACATCTGAGGTTTGTAGTTTTTCAAAGCTTGGCCTACCGAATACACATTGAGATATGGATGAGGTTGCACTTCCTAGGGCTTCCACTAGACGTCAACCGTCTTTTGAAACTTGAATGAGGATTCTACTATAAAAGGAGGGGCTCATGAGACCTGTTTGAGTCAGTGGTCTGGCAGAGAGCCTTGGTCTCATGACGAGAGCTCCCAACAGAGTTACCTCTCATTCCAGTGCTTTCCTGAAGACAAAGGAATTCTCCGGTTGGAACATTATTGATGTTTTATGTTAAAAACATCCTAACGATTGATTTCATACATCGTTTGACATTCTAAAGGACTGTAACGGAACCTTTCGAGTTTGTCTGGATGAAGTGCCTGCGCCTCATGAAGATGGATTACTGGGCTGAACATGCTAACAACAAGTGGCTATTTGGACATAAATGATGGAACAAATCAGTCATTTATTGTCGAACTGGGATTCCTGGGAGTGCCTTCTGATGAAGATCATCAAAAGTTAGTGATTAATTGTATCTATATTTCTGCTTTTTGTGACTCCTATCTTTGGCTGGAAAAATGGCTGTGTGTTTTTCAACTTGGCGGTGATCTAACATAATCATATGCTGTGCTTTAGATGTAAAGCATTTTTGAAATCGGACACGATGGGTAGATTAACAAGATGTTTATCTTTCATTTGCTGTATTGGACTTGTTAAAACTTTTTATGGCTGCAGGGGCAGTATTGAGTAGCTTGGATACAAAGGTGCCCATTGTAAACGGCCAGCTCCTCAGTCTCAGGTGCTAATATATGCATATTATTATTAGTATTGGATAGAAAACACTAAAGTTTCCAAAACTGTCAAAATATTGTCTGTGAGTATAAGAACGGATATTGCAGGTGAAATCCTGAGGAAAATCAAAACAGGAAGTGGCTTCTATTTTGAAAACTCCATGTTCCATAGCCTCCCTTTATTGGATTTAAAGGGATATGAACCAGATTCCTTTTCCTATCGCTTCCTCAAGGTGTCAATAGTCTTCAGACATAGTTTCAGGCTTTTATTATGAAAAATGAGCCAGAACGATAACATCGCGTCAAGTGGTCATACGAGTTTTGCTCGCGCAACAGAGTTTGGATAGGTATTGCTTTTCCCTCTCCTACTGTGAAAGACATTTGCGGTTGATATATTATCGATTATATATTTTAAAAACAACCTGAGGATTGATTATCAAAAAACGTTTGACATGTTTCTGTGGACATTATGGAAACTATTTGGAATTTTCGTCTGCGTTGTCGTGACCGCTCTTTCCTGTGGATTTCTGAACATAACGCGACAAACGGAGGTATTTTGGATATAAAAATAATCTTTATGGAACAAAAGGAACATTTGTTGTATAACTGGGAGTCTCGTTAAGTGAAAACATCCAAAGATCAAAGGTAAACGATTAATTTGATTGCTTTTCTGATTTGTGACCAAACTTCCTGATGCTAGGAGTACTTCATGTTTTGTCGTGCGATCGATAAACTTACACAAACGCTTGGATTGCTTTCGCTGTAAAGCAGAAATTCAAATACTGACACGACAGGTGGATTAACAAAAGGCTAAGCTGTGTTTTCCTATATTGCACTTGTGATTTCATGAATATAAATATTTGTAGTAATATTTTTATTTATTTATTTTTTTACCTTTATTTAACTAGGCAAGTCAGTTAAGAACAAATTCTTATTTTCAATGACGGCCTAGGAACAGTGGGTTAACTGCCTGTTCAGGGGCAGAACGACAGATTTGTACCTCGTCAGCTCGGGGGTTTGAACTTGCAACCTTCTGGTTACTAGTCCAACGCTCTTAATTAACCACTAGGTTACCCTGCCGCCCCATTTATTGAATGTAGCGCTATGCTATTCAGCGGTTGTTGATGACACTCCCGTTAGTGGGATTGCAGCCATAACAAGTTAATATGTGAAAGTTACATATTTCTAAAAAATATTTTGGAATTTTGCGCGATGCCTTTTCAGCGGAATGTTGTCGAGGGGCGCGCTAGAAAGGTTAACAGACTTGCCTAGTTAAATAAAGGTTAAATACATTATTTTTTTTAAATTAAAAAGCAGCCATGCGTTTGGACAATTAATAGACATTGCAGTAAATAAAACCTAATAGAAATATATGTATTGTCCAGGACTGAACTCTACAGACTGGTGCACCATAGCCAATGTGCACAACAGTAGGACTATATGCAAATAAGCCATTTGCCACACGGGCCTGCCATCATTCACTTTGGACTGGACTGTGTGCTTACAGGCAGTAGCAACAGTGAGACTTAAGTTTATTAGAAAGCTTTCGCCAAAAGCCACCTGAATGGATTTCTGCAAATATGTAAACATGACAGGAGTCCTCTTACATTTGTGAACTTTACAGCCCTATTGATCAAACAACCATGAAAAGGTAGGCTCTTTCCCCCTCAAGTGCCTATGTACATCAAAAACAACCAGATCAACAACTAATGTTAGCCAGAGCGAGATGAGCTAAAAATCTAATGAGGGAACAGTAGATAAACCCTCAAACTTTTTCAGCTTGTAGTTGGCCGTCAAAATTGCACAGATAAACGATGCGGAAAAAGTAACCTGCTCACCATTCTTCAGCTTGCCTGCCAACCCACGTTTTGACAACTGAATGGGAACTTGCCTGCCTGCCCACCCATTTGACTGAAGCCAAATACATTTGATTGACAACTAAGAGATATGCTATGGCTGGGAGCTCATCATCTAAAATGTTATGGCGAAAGCTTTGGTACCTCACGCATGTGGTTGCACACGCTGCATCTTTGGGCAGGGGCACTTGGTTTTGGGGGCTGTGTCGGGCCCTTCTCCAGCCGGGCCTCATACAGGGAAAGACAAGTGCTATTGCAGAATTCTTGGAAGGACTGTGACTGGCCAACCTGTGCAAGCATGGTGTCCTTTCTATTCCCCATGTCCCTAAAATAGAAGACACAAACCTTGAGGTAAATTTCACAAATATTGTTGAGATCAAAACGATGCACAACGTTAACACTTACTTTACTATGAAATAGCATGAGGAATGTTATAAAATCCACTGTCCTTACTGGAAGGAATAGCAGAAACTAAGAACACATTCATTGAATATCTATTGAGAGGCTTACCTTTTACAGAAAGCACAGGGCTTTTTCTTGGGGGCTTTCTTGCCAAAGGAGTTAAGGCAGGTGGAGCTGCAGAAGAGCTGAGGCTGACCCCTGCGCTGGTAGGCAGTCTGTCCGCTCTGCAGAATCCCACTGCAGTTGGCACAGAGGACCCTAGTAGGCTGGCGAGGGGGTGGCGGCCGGGGTGGAGGGGGTCCTCCAGACCTCTGAGTGTACGCAGGGGTAGAGGCAGGACCAGACAACTTCGGGGAAATGAGGCGGGGGGGCGGAGTGCTCTGGCTCCTTTGGGAGACCCTGGTGGAGCGGCGGAGGCCAAACCGTGCGGGGTCAAAGTCTGTGTCCCTCGGATCATCAGCTGCATCGTCAGAACCGCTGTCCGTTAGCTGGTCTGCAGCAGAAGACAACGATCAGCGTGATAATCATATAATTGGAAAAATAGTCCTACATGATAGTTGAGACCGAGGTAAAACGAATTAGCTAAGCAGATTTACAAAAGACGTTTTACCTCCATCAGACATGTTTTGCGTATTTTTCCTCCCTTCTCCACGATTAGGACGACCTCTCTTTCTCCCCTACAATAAATGAGAAGAGTAACTAACAGTAATTAACTTAATTTTACAGAAAATGTTTAGAATTCATGTAAAGTTTTTTTTTTTACCGTAGTCTTTTGACCATTTGGATCTTCGACGGCGACCTCAGTTTCAGGTTGTTCCTCAGCTGAAACACAATCGATCATCAGTAACTAAAGGCTGTTCATGACATAGTAGATGCAGACTATATGTAAACTGACATGGCTATTTGAAGACGTGATTGCTAATCGTTTCTCAAAGATGTGTAATTAAGCCTAAATCAAGTTTTGCATTTCCCTTTATCCATCTCAAACTATTTGTGGCACTGAGACTTCTATGTATGTGTGACATAAGTTAATAAACTTATGAGCCTAAAAACCTAAAGTTCGTTACTACACACCTTCACCTGGTGTCAATGGCTGGGCCCAGGATGATAGTGGGGACATACCGCCCCCCACAGGCTGTTCTTTCTCACTCTTTTTCTCTGCTGTGCCCTCTACCTTTGGCACCAATCCATAGAATGATAAGGCTTCCTCTTTGCCTGGACCATCCTCAGAGTGTGAGCTCTCTACGCTGACTATAGAAGGCATATTTGGATCAACTTCATCTTGAACAGATGCAGTGGGATCTTCATGCACTATGTCCATTTGCTCCTCTCCTGTCTCTGGCATCTTTGTCCCAGTTACAGTCGAAGTTCCCTCGGTGACCTCCAGTCTGTCTGTTCCAGGCTCAGCTCCCATTTCTGACCAGGCTTCTGTGTGACCCTGCCTGCCCCACTCATCCTGACTGAGGCCTGTGGCTGAACCGGAGGGCTCTTGGAAGTCTGAGTGTTCTGGCAGGCCTGTGGGCTCTGAGGGTTTTGAAAGGTATGAGGGTTCTGGATAGACTGAGGACTCTGAGAAGCCTGAAGGTTCTTGAAGGTATGAGGATTCTGGAAGGACGGAAGGTTCTGGAAGGACAGAGGGCATTGGAAAGACTGAGGGTTCCTGAAAGTCTGATGGTTCTGGAAGGACTGTGCGGCTGTAAAAGTCCTCCACCTGGACTTTGGACAGTTCCAGTGAGTCTGGGTCCCCCAGGATGCTCAGACTGTCCTGAGTTTTCAGCCTCTCTCTTTCAGATTGGGTGAGAAAGGTTGTCAACTCGTCAATGGCCTGCTGCTCCCCACTGTGTCCCTCTGTTCCCAGTGAGCCAGAGTAGGCCACCTCCATATCAGTCTGTGCAGGCTGCAGGTCCATATCATTCTGTGCAGACAGTAGGTCTACATCAGTCTGAGCAGGCAGCAGGTCCATATCACTCGGTGCAGACAGTAGGCCTTCATCAGTCTGAGCAGGCAGAAGGCCCATATCAGTGTGCCCAGAAAACAGGTCCATATCAGTCTGTGTGGATAGCAGGTCTAGATGTACATTCTCATTGGCCATTTGAAAAGTGGCTGAGGTTTCTGGATGCTCTGAGGGTTCCATACTGCACCTAACATCACAATTTAAGAGAAACGAAACAACAAAAACAATGGTTTGCTTCAGTCTCACATGACAACCGATTTGTACTCATGTCAAATCAAATGTGGTGGTAGGTTTGATAAATTACAGCCACAAGTTGCTAGTTTATTGTGGATCCGCTATTCTAGACCACGAGATCACACAAGTGAAGGCATATATCTAGTTAGCTAGCTAGGTCAATTTATCTAAAGTTTGGTACTCGTTAGCTAGCAGTTGTCATTAGTTACCACAGCCACAATGGAATAATTACATTTATGGCTAAACCCCGCCTATTTATACAATTTCTCGTAAAATCTGATTATAAACCTAATCATAACCACAATGCTAACCTTATTCCTAACCCTAATTTAAGCCTAAAAAGTTCATTTTTGTTTTCATTATTTTTTACGATATTGCCATTTTTACTCTGTGGCTGTGGTAACTAGTAATAACCCCTAGCTAGTTTGGCTATGGCAACGTTGCTGCCTTTTGGCGCGCCTCACCTGGCGTCTCCATTTTTGCAAGTTAGAATGCTAGCTAGCTAATGCTAGCTATTTAGCTAACTACCTGGAAAGCTAGATAGGTACATGTTAGCCCATTATTATATATAGAATCTCAATACTATCTATACAATAGACATAACTCGCTACTTGCATGGTAAGCATATAATGTTTTATGACTCTGCAAAGAGACCGCTAATAACGTTACTGGCTAACGTTAGCTAATAGCTAGCTAGCTTCCAATACGCTATCTGCTAGCTAACGTTACGAAGCTAACGTTGCCTTATGCAAACTAGCAGTCAAACTAAATCACTAGCTAACTAATTCTAATACAGTAACTTTATTAAAATATAATATTAATGATTCAAACATAAATTATGATAGACTTCTACAAAGTATGGTGCATTTACCTGCAAATATGAAATGTTGCTGTAGCTAGCTAAAATGTTGCATGCAACCACCACCAAACTGCGGTGTGTGGCTAGTTTCAAGCTACAACTTCTTCTTCTTCTATGGCGGTCTGCAAACAGACGTTAGAAGTGCATAGCGCCACCTACTGTACTGGAGTGTATTGTCAAAAAACAATGGTCAATGATCAAAACAAACAAAAACACGAAACCCTTCTACCTAATCATGTACTACTAAGAACATGAAAAAAAGAGCCCTTCTAACAAACCCCCGTCCCCGTCCAGCCTTTTGAATCGTGTTCCACTGACCTTTCTTTGGAGGGCATATAAATGCCAACCTAAGAACATGAAAAAAAGAGCCCTACTAACTTCTAACAAACCCCCACCCTGTCCCGCCTTTTGAATCTTGTTCCACTGACCTTTCTTTGCAAGGGCATATAAACCGACCGTAGTGCTCGGGAGTCCCACCTCTTCTACATGTCTATAAAAATGATCTTAGCCTCTACCCAATATAGCACAAATATCAATTATATCTAGTTTAAAGCCCATTTGGCAACTTGGTCTACAAGTCCGTTCCCTCCCACACCTGAATGGGCTGGGACCCAGCAGAAACACACTACTACAACCACTCTCTCAAGTCTCCTTAATAGAGTCAATGCCTCCAATAGTAGATCACTCATATTAAAGTTACCAGAGGATAAACTACACAGTACAGACAAAGAATCTGAGCATAATACAATTCTAATAGGTTGAGCGTCCTCACCCACTGGAGAGCAACTACCATTGCCAACTGTTCAGCATACAGACAGAGTATACAGACAGTCCATCTGTTAGTCTTCTACATATCTGCACATCAAATTCAGCAACGTAAACTCCCGCTCCCGTGTATCCACTATCAGGATCCTTGGAACCATCTGTAAACACTTTTTAAATTAGCATGAAAGCTACTACTAATGTCATTTTCAACCAATCTTTTCTCTTTTCCACCAATGTTAAATCAACAACAGGTGTCGAAAGTGACCACGGAGGGAAATCCACAAGCTACAGCTTTCTCGTGAGCTCTCTACGCTACAGCAAATGAGCCAATCACAATTATCAAAGGCCCTATCTGACTATGGTCATTTGGTCCTGTACCTAGGGTCATCTTCATGTCAGTGAGATTTTAGAAGAGTTTTGTAGACCTATTTGCTTTTCTCACGCACTTCCAGTATTCTGACTTATGGAGGATAACTAGTCATGGGTGTTGGTAGCAGAGGCTGACAACCACCCTGTCAAAAAATGTAGCAGCAGTCTCAACATGGGAATAGGGGATAATGCGGGTATCTAGAATCAAATAACAATTTAAAAAATTGGTCACATACACATGGTTAGCAGATGTTGATGCGAGTGTAGCAAAATGCTTGTGCTTCTAGTTCCGACAGTGCAGTAATATCTAACAAGTAATCTAACAATTCCCCAACTACCTAATACACACAAATCTAAAGGGATGGAATAAGAATATGTACATATCGATATATGGATGAGCGTCATAGGCAAGGCGCAATAAAGAGGGAAACATGGTAGGTGTATCTCTCTACGTAAGCATAGCAAACTATGACCTGAAGAAGTGGTTCAAACCCGTCCTGGCTGTTCCATTCATTCACTTGGTCTATTTGTAAAACAACTCTTTCATTCAAAGAAACAGATTTGATGTCTAAGATTATTTTATTACATTGTAACATTTTATTTCATTTCAAGATGTTTGACATTCACATAAAGTGCCACTTGTGGTAGGCACAGGCAGATCAAAAACTACATAACATTCCATAGGATTCATTTTCCTCCAGAACCGCCCCCCAACAAAAACAGGCAGTATAGACTTAAATTATATTTACGTTAGCTGTGATTATTGTAAGACCATTAATTGGCAACCAAGCAATTACATTTACAATAAGTAGGCCCAAATACATTTGTGCTATGAGAGTCATCTTAAAGCGTAAATAGCTTAAAGGTAAAATAAAAGGTAAAATATAGTTCCACTGGTAATACGCAATTATCCTATGTATTGCATCAAGTTGATAAAGATCTGACTACACATCTAGAGCATAACCAATAAAGCCTATACACAATCTCTTTATTTCTAAATGTGAGTGTAGTCCACAACAATCTATGATGACAAATTGAGAATTGTGGCATTTCAAAAGGTAATTGCCCTGCAAATATTTTAATAGACTTGTTCACAGGTGAATTTAACTTCCCACTCAAGTCACCACTAATGCAATGTAAAGAGTAAACTGCTAATTTCCAACACTAACACTTGTTCTCCAATGAATATGGGCTCTTATAACTTTACTATATTGATTTTTTTTTAAACGCAGAGTAGCTACCTCTCTATGATATTTTACAATATTGTGCTGTCAAGTAAAGGCTTTAAAGTGACAAATACGTATATTCATCTTAGCAGCTATTATAACAAGGAACAGCATTTTAGAAATATTTACTAAGCCAAGTGATTATTGGTGTGGGATAAGGGGTCTATTTATGAGACTATAATATAACAGCAAGGTTTGATTTTGTACGCAGATGGCACTGAGGAAGAACGCTCAAATACAGAAAATACAAACCATGTAAAAGTTGCTCAGCTGTCCTTTTCCTGACAGACTAATTTTGAAAATAAATAAACATTTATAACTGCTTATGTAAAATATGAATATCCATAATACACAGAGGACATTGAAGCAGGTTCTTTCAATAAACAATGACAAAAAGTCTGCATTTTACAGTCCACATCAAACCAAGAAATAAAGTCATTCAGAACCAACTGTGTCGCATTTGGACTGATTAGTTATCATAAGGTATCCATGCCCATGCACAGTTTCATGCTTTAAAGGACTTCAAAAAAGGAAAACCATATACAAAGGAATGTTTAACAGGCCACACTACCAGTTACACCTATCAAATAATTTCATCTTCAGTCTCACAAATATAATCAAACAAGAATTTCCTTTTACAAGACATGATAAAAAACATATGAATATAACATTTACTCTGAAAAATATTTAGTAATCCCTTTGAAAATCAATTAAACTATACAATATCAATCAAAAGAAAACAATCATAAGACATGTTTATTGTCCATTCCTCTGTATATCAAATGATATATACATTACTTAATTTCCCTTGAAGACTCAAGACAGATAAAAAATATTGCACAATGTCCTCCTTTGTCAACATTGGTTGCCTCAACTGCAACTATCCAATTTGTTTTTAGTTTGTGTCCTGACAGTGATTTGAAATGGCAATTACAACATGCTCTTCTTCCCTCACTCATGATACTTCAACAAAACAAATGGAATCTGACGTCAAAAGCATAATATAGGTTGTAAAAAAACTGAAATGTAGAATTCCGACAATCATCCTTGGGCCTTTAACATCCTTGGGCCTTTCCCATCGTTTTCAAAAGCCCCTCTCCACAAAATTAACAGAAATAAATTAGCCATTTCCCGTCATTACAAAGTAAACCCAGAAATACAATAACATGGTGATGTCTCTTTCATCTCTCCATTCTAGGTTTCATTCATTGCATAATTATGGATGAGCAACAGTAAAGGTATCATATACAATTATCTTTCCCATCTACATGTGCTGGTTTCATGCAATGATTGACTTCCATTGTTGACTTCAAGTGATTACCCTGGAGTGTTGCTGCTCCCTACATATTCCACACAGGTCAACTGATCACACTTACCCCAATTTGAAAGCCTGGTGTTTCTAAAAATTAGCCAAGCGATTTAAGGCTGCATGAGAAAAAACACTTTGGCACATAGAAGCAAGATGCTTGAGCAGGTTTGCTGGTGTGCAGATGACAGGACTAAAACAATGAATCTACCAGATACGACTGGAATCTATAGGCGTTAAAAGGTGTGAATGTATTCTCTACGAGTGTATTCCTTGCGTTTGGTTACAGTGAACAAGGTTGGCTTAGAATCTACTCCTGTTACCTAACCAGGCGGAGGAAGAACAGTAGAGAATGGTGAACAGAGACTTATTGGCTTTGAGAAGTTCAGAACCACAGTGTATCCTTCAGTTCACTTGTTTGTCTTAGCTTTCAACTGAGCACCCTTGGCATGGTCCAGTCGGGCCTGAATGTCCACAGGCCTCTCAAAGAAGCGCACAAGGACAGGCTCGTTGAGCAGCGATGCCAAGATCTGCTCAAAGGCGAATGACCACTCCACCTCCTGTGGGATGGAGCCTGCCTCCAGAGTGATGGTAGCGCAAGGGGTGTCTGAGCTTCTCTCAGGGGTGCTGCAGGCCTCCCTGTTGAGTAGAGCCCCCTCTGGGGCAGCCTGGGTGGGGCTAGTGGGCTCCTGGAGCCTGCGCCCTACTTCTTCCATCCTCAGCAGAAGACTTGTGACACGAGCCACAGCACGGTACAGAGACTCCTCTTCTGGGTCACCATGGAACAGATTGTAGAGCGTTTTGGAGAACTGGATGAACTGAGCCTGACACCAAAAAAAAGGATGAATACAATTAAGATTTCGTCATTGTGTTTCTTTTTGCATAAAGTAATGACATAACATGTGGATTAAATTGTTCAAAGTTGATCTGTTGGAAAGATATCTGCATTGCATATTCACCTGATTGACTAAATGTTAACCTAGATATGGGTGTATTTACCTGGTTAATTCTGGGTAAATCCTTGATGCTCTCCTCTTTCTTTAGTATCTCATCTTGCCATTGTTTCAGGTAGGCCTGCAGATCCACTTTCCCTTTGCCTGTGGAAAGTGCAGTTTTCAGACACAAATGGGTCATGTGTACAACGATCATCTGTTTAAATTAGCAATATTGTGAAGAGCTTGGTAAAAGAAAAAAAGAGACAGGCCAAATAAATTACCTCTTTCAGGGCTTTTCCTGATCACGCCATCTTCTGGGAGATCAGACACTACATAGTGTAAAGTACATTCATATAAGTCAAAGGAAGTCATACAGTAACTGTAAAGTACATTTTGCTATTCTAAACCATAACCAGTTAGAAATTATATCATATATAAACCTTGTCTACAAGAACACATATCTAGATCGTAGTGAAACAAATTGTACATGAAAAAAGAGACCAACTTAAGAAATTGTTAAAGACAAACAGACAGATGAGCATTTACTAAAGAGAAAAGCACAGAGAAGCCAATAGTGAAATGGTTATAGCAGAGAAAGAAAAGAGCAAAGCAAGCTGACCAGTCAATCGACTCAAGTGGGATAGGTCGTCAGTCATTGGAATAAAGTGAGGAAGTCTTTGGCCTTTTGAGTGGAAAGGACTCCCTGTGAAAGCTAGAAGAAGACATTGTCTGTGAGAGCATGCAACATTACTGTAGGGACAGACGTAAGAAACAGTTAACAAAGAGATTAGTTGGTGAATAGAAGAGTGGCACGAAATATACAGTACAGTTGAAATTAGAAGGGCACAGTCCACAGCAAAACTATACTGGGAGTACGGTTGCACATTTTGGGGAATATTCAGAGGTGGAAACTTTCCGTGGGAATTAATGGAAATATATGCAAATTCATATTAATACCATTTAAAATGTAGATGTTTTTTTGCATTGGATATATTTACCATATCATATGGAGACAAACATAATCCTTCTACCTTATCATAAGTAGACATAATTGCAAGTTATTAAATCCTTACAATAGGAAAAAAAACAAAAAATTAGTTATGAATTGAGCTTTAATGAAATGAGTTGACTCTTCACATGGGATGCTTTCACTGAACAACAAAAGGGAATATTGAATGATCCCCAATAATCTATCACATCTCCCATTTATTTTTTTAAACATACAAAATGATAGTCTAGAAACTAAAGCTTTGATTGTCTTCCTCTCAGGTTTCCATGTCTTCTCCCTGGACCTCCTCAATATCCACCTCTTGAACATCAGACTGAGGCCTTATCTTCACTGTCACTTTCCAACCTTGAGGAGGATGGCTCGTTGTCAGGCTCAAAAACCTGCTCTTGTCAGCATACTTGGGGTCCAACATGTACACTGCCGCGAGTATGGGCTTCAGGCAGAAGTCTTCACGCTTTTTGATGTCTTTCAGAACTACAGTTTCCTCTGCTTGGAGCAACAGTGAAGTGGGCAGGGCAGTACGGATTTCTTCTCTGCAAGCAGAGTCTGAACATCAGACAGGATGGCATTGTCTCCCTCAATCCGTGCAATGGCTACTGCTATAGGTTTCAGGAGTTTCAGGCTTTTTACCACTCTCTCCAAAAAATACATCACCCAGGAGGATCCTCTTGATGGGGCTGTCCATATCAGCAGACTGTGATTTGGCCATTTATTGGAGAGACTCCTTCCCCTCCAGGAGACTGTCAAACATGATGACAACACCACCCCAACGGGTGTTGCTGGGCAGCTTCAATGTGGTGCTCTTATTCTTCTCACTTTGCTTGGTGAGGTAGATTGCTGCTATAACTTGATGACCCTTCACATACCTAACCATTTCCTTGGCTCTCTTGTAGAGTGTATCCATTGTTTTCAGTGCCATGATGTCCTTGAGGAGCAGATTCAATGCATGAGCAGCACAGCCAATGGAAATGAGGGTAAGACTCCTCCACTTTAGACCAAGCAGCCTTTATGTTCGCAGCATTGTTTGTCACCAGTGCAAATACCTTCTGGGGTCCAAGGTCATTGATGACTGCCTTCAGCTCATCTGCAATGTAGAGACCTGTGTGTCTGTTGTCGCTTGTGTCTGTGCTCTTGTAGAATACTGGTTGAGGGGTGGAGATGAAGTAGTTAATTATTCCTTGCCCACGAACATTCGTCCACCCATCAGAGATGATTGCAATACAGGCTGCTTTCTCTATGATTTGCTTGACCTTCACTTGAACTCGGTTGAAGTGCATTTGCATCCAGCAAATGAGTAGATAAAGCATATCTGGTTGGAGGGGTGTATGCTGGGCGAAGAACATTCAGAAATCTCTTCCAATACATTTGTCTGACTACGTTCATCCATTTCTCTGACTACGTTCATCCAAACTTCTGATTCCAGGAGAACCATGAGCTGTTGCTATCGATAAGGTGTCTGATTCATCATTTTCACCTCGAATAGAAGTAGAGGGACTTTTGTCAGAGGTTGCTTGTTGTGAGCGCTGAGGGAACTTTACACACTTGGCCAGATGATTCTGCATCATTGTTGCAATCTTCCCATATGATTTGGCACAGTATTTGCAAATGTACACAGCAACTACAACTGCGACCTGGCTAATTTGGAGTTAGATGAGTTTTTTATTCTAAATGATGTATTCAAGCAGAAGGAATACAGATCAAAAGTATCATGGATGTAGAATGACAAGTGAGAGAGAAGGTGCTTATGCAGTTTCTGGTGATCTTACTTACCTGGTGGCTGATGAAGCTTGAACAGGAATTTCAGTTTGTTGGTAAAAGTGCCACTGTACAAAATGTCTGCAGAAAGAACAACATTTGCATGAAAGGTTGCATGAGTTTGATGCAGAATTAGATGTGACATACCGTTCACACAGATAATGGTGAAAACGGAGGATGGGCACAGCGATCATAGACCTGTAGCAATGCATCAGAGCACTGGTCTAGCCTTACCCAGGGCACAGCAGAACTCTTTGAAGTTGACAAGGCCATCCTGGTTCTCATCCAGCAGGCGGAAGGCCCAGAGGAAGAGGGCATCGTTGTCGCTGCAGAGGGACCAGGGCTCCAGGAGGGAGAAGAGCACCCTGAACTGATGGAAGCCCAGCTGGTACTGCTCCAGATAGGCCAGGCTGGGGTCGTGGTGTAGCAGCACTGGGCTGTTCATCGTCCAGTAGCAGCTGAGGAAATGTTGCCTCTGGAAACACATTGAAGTACTCAATTTCCAGCAGTTAAATCTGTCTTTTCAACAAATTTCCATTTTTCATGCCAGTCATGTCAACTCTGTGTCTATGAGAAGGAATATTAATGCATGTAGTGTACAGTATGCAGCAGTGATTATGATACCTTGAACAATGCATAAAGGTTATCAAGCTGGGAAGCACTGAACTTTACTTCTTGTGACACTACCCGTAGCTGAGGAAAAAGTAAATATCAATTAATCCTACATCATATTGTTGTAAACAATGCCAAAAGGTTGCAATGGAAGTTTGAGGATGTGCCACTCACCACATTTTGTTTAGTCGTATCCTCTAATGTTTGGATTACATACAGTTTGTTTCTTTTCCGCATGCGCTCTACTTCCTCTGATTTCATGTCTCCATATTTCTATAAGCAAATTAAAAAGGCTAAATGACAAGCCTGACATTGAGACATGGGGGTCAGTCCTAGCAACACTGACCGTTACAGTACCTCATAGGCTTCTTTGATGAGATCACTGATGTCCACCTTGGAGAGGGATGATGCTTTGTCGTTGTTCCCCACTGAGTTTTGCTGCACTGTTTGTGGTAGAGGACTGTCCTTATTGGTCACATTATCGAAAAACCTGCCAGGGCAAACAGAGCAGCAGTTAAGTAACATGAACAAGATGGGCATTCCTGTAGAATTAACTCACTGTTTTGGAGATTGTTACTTCACAATCCATCATAAACCTAATACAGTACTTTGAAATAACCAATTCAGTTGACCTTCAGATCTCGCCCTCTCTGTGTTGACACTCACTTGCTGAGGATGGTGACTGCCTCAGCGTCGTCATGGGAGCTAATCAAACCCTCCATGTTGTAGTCGAGCACAGCCAGGCCCAGCTGCAGGATGGCTTTGATGCCGTCGTAGAAGAAGCAGTCAACCACGTTGACCGCACTCTCTATGGGCAGGACACTGATAAACAGGGTGAGGAACCAGGACAGGGACACAGAGGAGAAGAAGGTCAGGTCTGTCATGTGCTCCGTCAGCTGGGTGAGGTGCATTCGGATCAGCTCCTCAAACACCGCCTGGTCCACCAGGGCACCTGAGGAAATACAAAATATTTGTAAACAGGATTTATAGCAGTTATGGGAGAAAGTGTAAGCCAGGTATTCAGTATCAAACACACATACACACATATATTTAACGTGATGCAACACTGAAAATTATATTGTTATTCAGCTGCGTCTCTCACCAATGATCCTGCGGTTAAAGTAGTCAGGCAGCATCCTCTCACAGACAGCCACTAGCAGCCAGAAAGCCTCCTCCTCTTTAGCATAGAGCAACAGGACCGACGTCAGGATGTTCATGGCCTTCACAAGAGAAAAGGAGGATAGATGTAAAGATGCCTATGAGCTTTTTGAGAGAACGAACGCAGGGAAGTGTTATAGGGGTTTCTAGCTTAGCACCTGGCAATATCCGATTTTGGGGTTCCTGTAGGCATATGCAGTGAGAACTCTGCGCAGGGCAGAGATGCCTGTGTCGCTCTGGAAGGCAGGGTGCTCTGGTAGGGAGCGGTGCAGGTCTCTCTCTATCTCATCAGTGGCAAGGGTGCTGGTCCCCAGAGACTTATCCACTATCTCACTGTAATACCCAGGGTTAACGGCCATGTCATTGACTGCACCTATGGTACCAAGGCAAAACACCACACCATATTTAAATAAAACACATATTGCAAAACATTAAAGATACCAAACTTTTACACATCAGTGAAGGAGACATATGAGCCAAATAACAGTGAAAGAGCCATATCAAACAGAACCTGAGAAGAGCATCCAGAGCTCTCCTCTTAAGGCCTCAGGGACACCACGCACAATCAGGTCTCGTGTCTTCTTGGTACAGAACATACTGGTGCCACGGCCATACTCTGAGAAGTGGATGTTCCATGACTGCTCCTTCATCTTCTCCTTTAGCTGTCAGGCACAGAGATTAAACAGCGGAATAAGAAATGAGCTGTCAAGGCTGAGACACCTAGACAGTACAAGGAGAGCATATTCTCACACTGGGTGGAAAAAACAGCACTCCTGGAGAAACCAGAAATAGTTTATTTCTTCATATTAGGAGAGAAGGTCATATTTTAGAGTAAAATCCCACCATTTTGGGATCCAGGTTTTCAGCATCCTGGGGGTGGAACACAGTCATGAGGGCCTCATTGCTGACAGTCTTGCTGCTCTCCTTCTGTCCCACCATCATTGCCACCTCCTCTGGGTTGTCCTCAAAGTGATTGATGAGGTTTTGGCACTCCCCTCTGATGCCCTGCAAGGCACAGTGAACCCACAGTTTGTTTTCAATGGCAGCAATTATAGCCTGGCAGATATTTTTCATTTGGTCCAGTTGGTTACACACTGCCAAATGTCAAACGAACTAACATGTTCATGCAAGTATATTGTTTATTGGGCAAAAATGCTCATGTTAAATCCATCTATGATCATCATGGAGCATCACTTGTGTGTCCCAGCCAATCGTTATAATACTTTAGCTTAGGTCTTCCAACAACATTTGGGAGGAAAATAGTGCAATAGTTGCTCTAACTACAACGTGCAGTGAATGTATTCAGTAGCCTATATCCCATGTATAGCCCCGGTCTAAATCTAATCTGCATAGGATGTGCTCATAAATGTGCTGCTACTCACAAAATGTTTCAGAGAAACCAAGTTCTGATAATGCGTGCATTTGATCAAATGCTCATTGTCAAACAACCAATAATACTGCACATCTTTGCTTCTTTTCCTGTGCTTGGTCCAAACTGCGTTCACACCTGCAGTGAAACACACCACGGTACGAATGCAAATGGACCGAGATCACCCTTTTTGAGAGAAGGTGCATTGTTTGGTGCGCTCCCGAGTGCAGTTAGAGTGTTCACACCAGTTCAAATTAACCGAACCAAGAGGGTAAACGCACCAGAGTGAGGAAAAAACGGTTTAACCAATTTGATGTGAAAGCCCCCTTAGACACAGTTGGAGGGTTGCAGACGGACTGGAATTGTCCCCTTGGGGCAGAGACCTAGCAGTAAGAAGGTCCAAAACAGGAAGTTAGTCACCTCAGTTGATGCAGAGTGTTGAGGACTGGCAGTCATCCCACACCTCCTGCGGATTGCATTGCCGAGACGCTCAAAGTCCCGAACTTCAGAGAACCTCAGAGCTCTCTTACCCCGCACACACACAGTCAAAGCCCTGCTGCTACGGTCCGGTTTCTCCACACCAATCACCTGCAAGGATAGGTGTTTGGGTCAACAACATTGAGCAAAACCACTGAGCCACCAAGGTTATTAAATTAGTTTAGTGTCAAGGTAGTGTGCTGTGTCTTGCCTCTCTCATGGGGATGATGACGTGGCACTGGCTGCCATCCTGGCTAGCGAAACACAGGTAGCTCTCAGACAGACAGATCTTCCCAAGCGTGTTGAAGTGGCTGAATGGAACCCATAGGAAGCTCTCATAAACCTCCAGCAGGTTCTCCTCTTTAGGCAGCCTGAAGAAGGCCCGGAATTGCTCATTTCTAGCATTAGTTTCCAAGCCTCTGAAGGAGAGCAAAAAAGGAAAGTAATGAAAAAGGGAGGACAGCTTGAGAGCATGGAGGTAGTAAACAAAAAAAAATCAATATCATCTCCATTCACTATGGTGTCCTGAAATAACTTGTCAAATATGAGTAAAAAAAGAACAGTGACAGGCAGTATACCTCTTGGTGATCTGTAATGGGTCTGAGAGGGAGGGCTCTTCCTGGAAGGTCTCCTTATCAAATAGGCGTTTGATGGAGTAGTCAGCAAGCTGCTCCATGATCAGAAAGGTCTCACTGAGGTGTAGGAACATCGAGAAGTAGTGGTCCTCCCCATTGGCCAACACATGAATGCTCTCCGTCAGAATGACATTGGACGTTTTCTCCAGCCTCCAGATCTCATTCCACGAGACTACAAGCTTCACTGAAGTGGAAAAAGATTATCTTTAATGAGTAACTCGCTGCCCTTCTGTCATGACATGGAATGATAATACTGTATCCAAATACAAGTAAATGGATGAAGCCTGACAGTTCCTGCATTTAAGTGACTGTTAGTCAACAGTGAGGGCTTGTTCAGGTTTCTGTCTCGTCTCACCCTCAGAGCCCAGCAGATATGAGTAGAAGGACAGGAAGTTGGTGCTGAGGTAGAGCCAGCCCTGGCAGGGCACGCGGCCCCTCCAGTAGCTACAGGAGTAGTAGGTGACCAGCTTCTCCTTCTGAGGGAGGTCAAACCATTTCTCAAACCTCAGCAGTGCTTCACGGAACTTCTCAGGGTCGTCCTCCTGCACGCCTGACACCTTCCCTTCCTCAGCAATCAGTCCCTTTATAGAGAGAAGAGGAGGACAACATATATCTCATGGTCACTGAAGGAAACAAATATAATTAGCAGTCTAAACACATCAGCATGCCATCTCCATTCTGTAACATTTATGTCAAGGCATAGAAATTTGCATCATATTGTTTCTTAAATTCACATTTTTATTACAAACCTACTATCATTTTCTTAGCTTTCAATAAACAGTCAAAGGTTTTCATATCAGAAACAGTGATCAGTGAAAGACCATAATCACCACCAACTGTTTTCAAAGAGTAAGCGCTTGCTGCATCAGTAGGCTTCACTATATGAATACATCATTAAGTCTGTAGGAGGCCTCCATCTCCCTGTGAGAGTGGCAGAGATCAACAATAGTAGTGTCTGTGTAAACTGTGTGTTTAATTATCTGTAGCGATTACTTACTCTGATCTTGCCCTGCACAAAGCTGGTGATGTCATCGCTGGAGTCAAACACAGACAAGGTTCTCATGATGTTCTTCTCCAGCCACTCCCAATGTTGGTTGATCTCCTCCTTGGTGCCACCTAATCACAGGGAAAACTCAGTCACAATGCATGACTAAGCCATCTATTGTCACAAAATGGGAAATGAGTGTTGACTAAAATACAATCCGAAAAGGTTGTTATTACATGATTGTAGTTTTACATGACTGTAGCCTTTAATGTTTACTTGTGGCTATTCTGACAATGGGGATAGTTGAGAAAATGTAGAGCAAAAACTCTCACCACATGCTATTGACCAGTAGATCTGAGAGTCCGGTGTCTGGTGTAGAATGCGAAATGGAGCGACCTTAGACGTGGAATCCATCATCGTATCAAGAGTTCCAACCAGAAGACCTGTCAAAAAAGTAAGCAACAATCATACTTCCCATTAACAGTCAGACATTAGACATGCATGATAAGACATTTTAAAATCATGAGGCAATTTCATGCCTATTGATTTTACAGTATCTAGCAAACAAAACAGCCCTCCCACCTGGGTTATCAATCATGTAACATAGAATAGTGGAAAACTCATTGTGCTGATTATCATCACATTCAAGTGTCCTGCCTGTCGTGGTTCAAATCAACAGTGTTGTGTTACCTATCTAGGACCGTAGTTGCCTTCATATATTATTAACAAGGTCAGAGCTAGGCCTTTACTGCTATCCCGGCCCGACTGCATCAGCAGCATCTATGGCTGCTGGGCTGGGGGATCATGACACAGCTGTACAGTGGCCTTAACCTCACCCCCAGGTTAATTGCTACCAAGAGCTGGCTGGTGGACTAGACCACATCTATGAACTGATGACACAGAGTTCATTTCCCCTGTTAATCATCCATTATAAAAGTTTGGCAGAATTGCTACGTAAAAAACCTGTGCATCTGCAAGGGCCCAATTAAGTGAGCAGGTATCCCTAAATAATTGCCTGCCCTCTGCCCTGTGGCCATTTGAGATTTACATCTGGATACTTCAGGATAAAAAGGTCCTTGAGTTAGAGGGGGCTTCAGGGGAGACGTTGAACAGGAGGAGAGCAGACCCTGGGGGGCCTCCACCATCATTAGCCCAGTCAGAAGAGAAAGCTATTGTGTTCCACTTCATCAAACCCATTACTTACCTGTAATTATAGCTCTGATGTTCTGAGGGACAGAGCTAGATGGTGTTCTCAGTGTCCCTCTTTTTTACAGAGACATGTACCATTACTATCGGTAGACTACAGCCACTGGCACCGGCAGCTTCAATAGACTAGAAGGACACCAGATTGCCATTTTTTGTTTTAGAGATGTGGCAAATGTGAAAGTTAGCTATTCTGTTTCAGTCAAGTGGATTACTGTGATCAACAGCTGATAATTGGCTTGTCAGAGGCTGTGTGACCATGTGCAAGAAAAACTACTATTATTGGGAAACTACTATTATTGGGAAACGGACAACTGACATTCACTGATTGCATTATTGCAGACAAGTTAGCCTGCCTACTCACTCTTGGTGTCATTTATTATTTTTTTACCTCGTTTACATGCACACCAATATCCCACTATTATTCGGGATACTCAAGTATTCTGTTTTGTATTGACGGGTATAAGCATATCCTGTTTACAATAACCCCGAAAAGGCTTGTATCCCGGTTATGAGAAACCTGGATAACATGCCTGGGATATACTGATCATAAACGGGATACTGTGGCATGTAAACATCTTATCCTGTTTGATGTTTTTTGCGGTTTACACAGGCTCAGTTTCCCATATTGTGTGATGTTTTTATCTGATTGTTAAACAAATCACTTCAAAAAGTAGGCTACCTGTGCAGTTCAAACCAATACATTTCTTAATTTATTTTGCTGGTAGGCTCCTCCGTACTGAACCGTTTCTTCTTAGAATCTCCGACATTTGGTAGGCCATATTATAATTTTGGACATTTGGTAGGCCATATTATAATTTTGGACATTTGGTAGGCCATATTATAATTTTGGACATTTGGTAGGCCATATTATAATTTTGGACATTTGGTAGGCCATATTATAATTTTGGACATTTGGTAGGCCATATTATAATTTTGGACATTTGGTAGGCCATTTGTCAACTATAGTTAGATACATGTAGCTTCACTTCTGTCATAACGTTTTGCCCTAAAAGAGTAAATAAAGTAGTGCTCACCAGAATAATGTCTTCCATCGATAGAATGAATGCATTAGTAATCTAACACCAGTAAAGTTGTCTGTTTTGTTTAGGGTCCAGGGATCATGTGCAAAATATTTAATAGAAACCTGGAAATTAAAAGATCTCAGTTCATCTTGGGCACATATTTTATGTGGTTGAAATACTGTCTGCTTGCATAACAGTGTCAAAGATAACACATGACATGTGCATTTGCATTTTCTCAAGAGATGTTGAAAGAAATAAATAATATTTCTCAACTCCTGTCCCAAGAAAAAAATCTACATTTGTTGTAGAATTTTACTGTAAGAAATTAAATATTATTTTATGCTAAATGTGAGAGGTTATAGGCCTACAATCAGGGGTCCATATTTCAGTTACTATTCCATTTACCCCATATGAACTGAAATGAGGACTATTCTGTTTATTCATGGATACAGGGATAGTCGTGAGCGGGATATCAAAGGTGCATGTAAACCGCTTATCCCGAATAAGATAAGACTAAGCGGGATATGAGCTACTATCCAGAACACTGGGCACATGTAAACGTGTTCACGGACTGCTGACTTGCATGTTTAAGGAGGATCAATGTGTTATAAAATAGGGAAGCATTGATCTCAAAGATCAACAAACACTATTTTCATGATGTAGAATAGGATCATCCCATTTCAAAAGCTAGGAATCAGTAGACCAGACAGGGACTATGGAACGGATGAGCACTGACCTGGCTCTTCTGCCTCTCTAGGGCATCATGCCTGAGTACATTATCATACAGAAGTGCTGTGTGCCCTCAGTATAACCTACTGCTCCACCTATAAAGCTAAAGCAAATGTCAGCAACCCAATATGACACTACTGTGTCATTTTGTGTGTGTGTGTACCAAATCAACAGACATCTCTGACAGCATCATCAAGTGTTGTGACAGTGGTTTGCAGCCTAAACAGAGGCAATTTTCTTGATGGCTTAGTTAGTGGTAACAAAGTAAATCATCTGTATCGTAGGCAGGCTATACCATCTTCAACCTTTTCTTGCCTAGGGACACCATCCCAGGAAAACCAGCGACCCAGGGAAGCCCATCATACGTTCACGCAGGTGAATGATAATGGCAAGGAGATGTAATCAACATTTTAAAATTAATAGATTTGGTGGATAGTTTGGAATAGGACTCCAACATTGCCTATTAGCTAGAAAGGAAACTCTAAACACATTTTCGCTAAGAGCAGCTGTTTAAGTAAAGGTTAGCCATGTGTTGGCCAAAAAAGATGTCCAAGTCAAGAAAGCTTACCAGCAGCACTGGTAGCCTATTCGCACTGGTAGCCTATTCGCACTGGTAGCCTATGTCAGTTACTCCAGTGAGTGTAAATGGCACCAATTAGTGTCATTTGGTCAATATTAGGAGTGGAAAAATAAATTAGATCTACGGTAGGTATGTCATTTAAAATGTGTTTATTCTGTTGTTGCTAGCAATATTTATAATTGTGGGGGGGGAAATCCACACAAAAAAAATCTAACATTTTGGCGAACCCCTGCAGTACCTACGCAGGCCCATTGGGCGCTGCGAACCCTCGGTTGAATATCCCAGCTGTAGTAAACTGTTAAATTGCAATTCCTATTGCAATCTAAACTAACGTTTGGGGTCCAGCCTGTCCATTCGACACGAGGATCTGGAGAACTGTCTGCCTCCCACCCCTATGTTTACATGACAGAATCTGAAGGGAGACGTTAGAAAAGAGACCGGAAATATTAACTATTGTCCGATGGCATGCACACTTTGCTAGAATGGCACTGGGTTTTACCAGCCCAGCAAAGAACAGAACACATACCTGTCAAACCTCCTCCTCCTTCTCCATATCCTCGCCTCCTTTGTAATACGAAATATTCGTTGCCTTTTTCTGCCACCCATAACTTTAATGCATTTTTCAGCAATATCTCTTCAGGTTTAAGCCACATTTTAATTCACATATATATGTTGAATCAAATGTGCATGTCAAGCTGTTCATTTCGATTGCAACCTTTACCCATGGACATTTGTTTGTGTGAGCGCTGAGCAGACCCTTTCCCACGTCCACAGAAACCTTGCCAAAGTCAACGATCCAAGGGCTTCTGGGGATTGTAGTTTCTTGACGTTGGTGCGTGTATGCACAAGAATGAGCTCGCTTGATACTGTTGACGTGATTTCCCATAGTCCTTTTCGGCCGAAAAGTATCAAATGTCATATCTTCAAAGTACTGCGACATAATAACTAGAGCGTCAAGCACAATGATGTATATACAGTGTAAACAAACACCAGTGTTGTAATACTCGAGACCGGTCTCGCATAAAACCAGTCTCGGACAGTGAGGACTGGTAATTTCTTCCAGAAACCAGCCGAGAACAGCGGAGTAAAAAAACGAATAATTATCCGCCTCCATTCAGTCCAGTGTTGCCAACTTCTCAGTAAGGAAAGTAGCTATTGGCTGTGCTAAAAGGCGCTAAATGACGCCGTCGCCTAATTAGCATAATTGGCCATGTGCATGTAATTGTGATGGACGCTGAAGGAGAGAGGAATAACATCGTGGGAGAGACAAAAAAGTGAGTACAAAAACACCCTAAATATGTTTAGAACTACAAATGAACTTTCTTCTGTCAATTCTTGTTTTTTTTTATGTCACAATTCCAACCCTCCTCCTTTATCGGGGCTTGGGACCGGCAAAAGTGACCCAAAAGAGACACTCTGGCGGAGTTACTTAGTTTTTTATTTTATTTTTCATTTAATAAAAATAAAAAATAAATTTTTCTTAATTTGGTTTGGTTTTTAACCTTATGGTCCACTTAGGAGCCTACAACAAGTCACAGTAAAACATGAACATTTTTAACCATAACATTTTTTTGTATGCAATCTACTTTAACAATCTAAATGGACCAAAAAGAGACATAGAAAAAACTGTTAATGGCAATGTGAGAAAATGATTCTAACTAGTCTGGCCCTAATTCAGGTTAATTGTTTTTTTTCTTCCAGACCCCCTCCACACACACACAGAGGCTGTGCTGGCTCACAGAAAGAGTGGGTCATCGTCATAATGGTTAAGGCTCTCTATACCAGGTTCAGCAACTGAGGGAGCTGACTTAAATGAGTAAGCAGCTGATGTGCCAAAAAGCTGCAAAACATTATCAGGCAGCTGGTGCTCATAGCAAGCCTCAGCAGACAGCTTCAGTCCATATCGAATGTACAGGATGGAGTTAAGGGTCTGCAAGGACATCCGATTTCTAAGTTTGCTTTTTACCACACTCATCTGGCTGAATACTCTCTCAACTTCGGCTTTCTATTCAGCAACAAAGCCTCCTTCACTCACGCCGCCAACCTTACCCTAGTAATGCTGACTATCCTACCGATCCTCGACTTTGGCGACGTCATCTACAAAATAGCTTCCAATAGACTACATCCAATTTGCTGAGTAGAGTATCACAGTGCCATCCGTTTTGCTACCAAAGCGCCTTATACCACCCACCACTGCAACCTGTATGCTCTAGTCGGCTGGCCCTCGCTGCATATTTGTCGCCAGACCCACTGGCTCCAGGTCATCTATAAGTCTATGCTAGGTAAAGCTCCGCCTTATCTCAGCTCACTGGTCACAATAACAACACCCACACGTAGCACACGCTCCAGCAGGTATATCTCACTGGTCATCCCCAAAGCCAACACCTCCTTTGGCCGCCTTTCCTTCCAGTTCTCTGCTGCCAGTGACTGGAATGAATTGCAAAAATCGCTGAAGCTGGAGACTTACATTACCCTCACTAACTTTAAACATCAGCTATCTGAGCAGCTAACCGATCGCTGCAGCTGTACATAGTCCATCTGTAAATAGCCCACCCAATCTACCTACCTCATCCCCATAATGTTTTTATTTACTTTTCTGCTCTTTTGCACACCAGTATCACTACTTACACACCATCTGCTCATCTATCACTCCAGTGTTAATATGCTAAATTGTCATTACTTTGCTACTATGGCCTATTTATAGCCTTACCTCCTCATGCCATTTGCACACACTCGATATAGACTATTTTTTTTCTATTGTGTTATTGACTATACGCTTGTTTATTTCATGTGTAACTCTGTGTTGTTCCTGTCGCACTGCTTTGCTTTATCTTGGCCAGGTAGGTTGCAGTTGTAAATGAGAACTTGTTCTCAACTAGTTTACCTGGTTAAATAAAGGTGAAATAAACAAAGAAAAACATTTTAAACTTCAGCATTCAAGTGTGGCAAGGACAGCACAGACACAGCAGCCATTGCAAGTTCTTGAAACGGGTTGATATCAGCTGCATCCCTGAATATGCATTCCTTCCAAATATCAATCCAGAAGCCCAGTGTGTTTTTTGTATCATTCCATTTACTGAGATGGATGGCACACCATGGGTGCGGCAGGGAGCCTAGTGGTTAGAGCTTTGGACGAGTAACCGGAAGGTTGCAAGTTCAAACCCCCAAGCTGATAAGGTACAAATCTGCCCCTGAACAGGCAGTTAACCCACTGTTCCTAGGCCGTCATTGAAAATAATAATTTGTTCTTAACTGACTTGCCTAGTTAAATAAAGGGAAAATAGACTAAATTGTCCAGCAATTTTTTAAATATTTTTCTATTTCTCCAGGGCTCTTATTGTGCTTTAGAGTTTCCTCCACATTGAAAACTGACATGTACTGCAATGCTTCGATGTTGTCCGGAAGTCTCACCCTCAACTCATTAGTGAGGGAGATTGTGAAGGCTACACACCTTTTTCGGACATTGTTTTCATCCTCAGGCGCAAGGTGGAACTCAGCTGCCTTGACTCAAAAATGTAACCAAGGTACGGTTTGGGGCTTATGTATCCATCGATTGGCCCTTTGAGTACATCAACATTTGCCAGTGAATTCAGCAACCTGCTGCTCACAGACTTGATCAGGCTAACCAAACTGTCAAGTAACTTAAGAGGATCTACTTGCTCTCCCTCAAAAGCCTTGATGGCCAACTGTACCTCACCCAGCACTGACTTAAAAAAAAGTCAGATACAATATGTTTTGAGGATCACTTTACATGGAGTATAAAACCTCAGCCATGTAGCAGTGTTCACTGGACTTGGTGACTGCGAAATGCCTAAGCTCCTCCCACTGGTCCAAAATGTGTGAAACTGCGGGTCCAATGGAGAGCCAACGTGTGGCACACACCTTGGTTATCTGTAAAGGTTTCTCCTCACAGTTGATGGTCTCATATGGTCTTGTAGGCCTCCCTGCGCTTTGGAGACACTGAAAACCAGTTATAAGTCTCTCGTACCAAGTACTCCACACTACAGGGGATGGTGTCATTGGAAGCATGACTTACAGCAAGCTCCAGAGAGTGGCACACACAGCGAATAAGAACCAGATATTTGAGCCCATACTCCTCCTTCGGCACTTTATGGACCCCATTGTTAATCCCCGTCATAAGAGGCATTGTCAGTCCCTATCCCCAGGAGTTTCTCTTTTTTAAGACGACACTTCTCGAGGAAAGCCACAACAGCACGGGCTATAGATTTGGCATCTCCTCCCTCCAACTCAACAAGCCCCAGAAATGTTGATACAATTGTCTGCTTGGTGTCACTAAAGTACCTTATCACAACCCCCAGGTACTTAGAAACACTTACATCCGTGCACTCATCGAGGAGGAGGCTGAAACACTGGTCACCCACATCTGCGACCAACTTTTTCAGAGTATGTTGCTAGAACACCATTAATAATTTCTGTGCATTTTGAAGTGGGTAGCAGCAGTGGAGTCTGAGAAAGCAGCTCTACATTCTTCTCCAATGTGATCACATGCCAGCATGGAACAGTGTTCAGCGATAGCTAATGTCATGGTGCCTTTGCCTTTTTTGCAGAGTTATTTTTTTTAACCATAAATGGCAGCTTGTTTTGGGTGGAACTGTTAAGGCTTTGCCTTTTGAGTATGTTTTTGAGTTGGCATGTGTTTTTTTACATCACTAAGTTTGGCGTAGAAATCAGCCTTACAATACAGGCAGTATGCCCGTGTATCATCTTCAATAAACGGCTTCGACCAGCCTTTGAATTCAGGGTTTGATTCCCACTCCTTTCTGTATTTTTGAGTGTACAGTTTAGACAGACATGATGAGCAAGCCAGCTAGATGTTTAGCTTATGTCACAGAGAGGCACACACAGTGGACAAGGTGAGTAAGTGACTGAGGCTGTGTGAGTCAAATGCAGTGATTTATTTTGTGCAGTGATTTATTTTAGACAAAGAACATTTTACATTTACATTCCGCCCTGAATGTAAGCCAGGGTGGGATCAGCCAGCGGCGGCTTCCCGCGTGCGTGATTCATTTGCAATCTGGATGTGGAGGGGTGAACATCTCGTGCGCTGACTGCAGTTGGGAGGGACTGCTGCGTGAGGACTGGGCCGCCTGTGAGTGCTTTGGGACGGGAATGGGGCCCACGGCCGCACCTGCTGCTCGTTAAGAAGAGTAAGAACAATACGTGCTTTCACGTCAGAGTCTCAAAAAACACCGGATAAAGTCGCTATATTAGTCACTAGTCGATTTTTTTTTTTTTTTAAATGTGTCGCTAGAGGGGTCTGAATACTCGCTAAATATAGTGACTGAGTCGCTAAGTTGGCAACACTGATTCAGTCAGCGCATAAAACCAAGAACCCCTAACTGCAGTGTGCAGTTTGGGGCTGTGTTCAATGTGGGCCGAGTCAAACGTTTGACTCCACCCACGTTTGACCCTGCCACTTTTTTGTCCATCTGAGGTTTGTCCACACTGAATTTGAAAGAGAATCTTAATTGAACCTAACCTACATGGATAAAAATATAAACCTTGGAAGTAAGTGAGACTGTCATTATGTATAACGTACTTTGTAATATTCATGTTATACCAGTGCAGGGTTATATTTTTAGATAACCAACTATCACACCGATGTTAGCATAGCGTTAATTAGCACCCATTTGCACTTGAGCTAGCTAATTAGTAATAGCACCCTTTTGCATGTGAGCTAGCTAATTGCTTGCAATGAGGGCATCTTATTTGGACCAATTTGCCTATTTGAGCAGTAAGCCTAGGTTTACATGTACAGTTATGTAATCGATTTGATCGTTTATTTTCTGTGTTTCTTCAATATATGCCTTGTTGTGTTTGGCTGGCTCTAAATGTGTAACGTTGATGCCGACGGCTATTCCCTAAGTTACACATAGCGAGTCTACACAGCCTACACACAGTATATACAATAATGAAATCACCTGGTCCCAACATACATGGCAAGTCAAGAAAAGTTATTGTAATTTGTCCACACTGCAAACTGAAGTTAAATAAGAAAAACTTCAAAACACATTTACGAAGAAAGCATACACATTGCTTTGAAACAGTGTCCAAGGAAAGATTTTTGGCGGTGACAACAAACATGTCCCAACATCAGACCCAACACCTTTCCCCTGTTACACCTGGCTATCAGCGGAGCCTTGTCTGGCAGAGGAACAGTTAATTCAACCTCATTTACTACCTTTAAAAAAAACATTGCTGACATGGCTACCTCCCGAGTGGCGCAGAGGTCTAAGGCACTGCATCTCAGTGCTAGAGGTGTCACTACAGACGCTGGTTCGATTCGGGGCTGTATCACAACCAGCCGTGATCGGGAGATCCATAGGGTGGCGCACAATTGGCCCAGAGCTGTCTGGTTCAGGGGAGGGTTTGGCCGGGGTAGTCAATGTAACTAAGAATTTGTTCTTATTTACATTTACATTACTTGCCAGGTAAAAAAAAAAGGCTAACTTGCTTAAAAAAATGTGGTTTCTACTGACAATTGAGATGTACAAACTATGGCATAAGGGGACGACGAGCGGATAAGAGGCAATCCGTAATTTCAATTAAGACAGCGAGCTAGGACCGACATAGTCAATATACAGTTAAAGTCGGAAGTTTACATACACTTAGGTTGGAGTCATTAAAACTCGTTTTCAACCACTCCACAAATGTCTTGTTAACAAACTATAGTTTTGGCACGTCGGTTAGGACATCTACTATGTGCATGACACAAATTATTTTTCCAACAATGTTTACAGACATATTATTTCACTTATAATTCACTGTTTCACAATTCCAGTGGGTCAGAAGTTTACATGCACTAAGTTGACTGTGCCTTTTAAACAACTTGGAAAATTCCAGAAAATGATGTCATGGCTTTAGAAGCTTCTGATAGGCTAATTGACATCATTTGAGTCAATTGGGGGTATACCTGTGGTTGTATTTCAGGAAGGAGATGCGTTTTGTCTCAGAGATGAACGTACTTTGGTGCGAAAAGTGCAAATCAGTCCCAGAACAACAGCAAAGGACCTTGTGAAGATGCTGGAGGAAACCGGTACAAAAGTATTCACAAAATAGATGGCATCAAGAGGAGGGGAAATTATGTTGCTTCAATATATCCACATCTCAAGACATCAGTCAGGAAGTTAAAGCTTGGTTGCAAATGGCTCCTCCAAATGGACAATGACCCCAAGCATACTTCCAAAGTTGTGGCAAAACGGTTTAAGGACAACAAAGTCAAGGTATTGGAGTGGCCATCACAAAGCCCTGACCTCAATCTTATCAAAAATCTTTGGGCAGAACTGAAAAAGGTGTGCGAGCAAGGAGGCCTACAAACATGACTCCATTACACCAGCTCTGTCAGGAGGAATGGGACAAAATTCACCCAACTTATTGTGGGATGCTTGTGGAAGGCTACCCAGAAGGTTTCACCCAAGTTAAACAATGTTTAAAGGCAATGCTACCAAATACTAATTGAGTGTATGTAAACTTCTGACCCACTGGGACTGTGATGAAATAAATAAAAGCTGAAATAAATCATTCTCTCTACGATTATTCTGACATTTCACATTCTTAAAATAAAGTGGGGATCCTAACTGACCTAAGACAGGGAATTTTTACTAGGATTAAATGCATTTGGCTAGGGTATATGTAAACTTCCGACTTCAACTAACTATTTGTTCAGCACTTTTGAAATATACAGCGACAGAATTCAGAACATGGGCCGTTCTTACAGTATTCTCTCTGTACACCAAGTCAGAACTGTAGGATAAATAAAGTGGGCATATAAGCAGACAATGAAAGCTCTTACAATATTCAATGATGACATTTCTCGAAAACAGGCTATAGGCTACATGTGTACCACCAATGGATGTGATGGGGAAAGGGACCACATTTTTAGGGTGAGACATATGGGCTACTAACAGCTTATTACACAACATACACTTAGTATTACTTTCTTATCTCCCTGGCATATTACATCATTTTTGCAGCAGCATACAATACATTTTTGGACTCACCTTGTTGTGCTGGGCTCACTTGAATAGGAAGGTGGCGTGGAGGTCTTTCGTGAGCAAATTTTGTCATCAAACTTTGTCAAAGTCTTGCATTATCCGGATTTATGGTGCTTTCACGACAACTGGGGGGAAAAAAAAAACAAGGTGGAATCATGACATTAGTGATCTTTTTCTTGGAATTCCGAGTTGGATGACCATTCATAACGTAGTTACCTAGTTCTCAGTCAACTTGAACTCACTGAAGTCCGAGATCTCTGAGTTTCCAGTTGTTTTGAAAGCGGCAGAAGTCATGCTGGATTGACAGCATGGCCAATGTTGAATGTTTATCCTTTAAAGCTTGGAAAAGAGACCCTGAAACCCAGACTTGGACCACAGATCCACTCCACTGAATAGCAGGCTAGTGATTGCTTTGCAATACATTTTATCTATAATTTCTCTCCATTTCTCTTCATATGACAAGGACTGAAAAGGATTTGCCAGTAGATTGTCGATTTGATTAATGATTATGACTGCTAGCTTGCTAGCTAAGTTTTTGAAGTATGATGTTGACATGATCAGTCCAATCCAAACTACTGTAGATATGTGATTTGACTTCATTTTATCTGTTGCCAATGACATTGAGCCTTCTTGGATGGGCACTTCCAATGTAACCCTATGGCAGCACCCAAGTGGCTTGAATTTTCTAGCTCTCCCCGTAGATTTTGTGGTGACGTAGTGTCCCCATGAGTGACAGAACACTTAGCCAATCATGGCGCAACTAGAGAACATTACCAACCTCTATGCTCTGTATTTTCTGCTGTCTGCCCCACCACCACAGAAAGCGCTGAGCTAGGCTGAAACACCTACATTTTGGAGCTGCCTTACTCAAGAAAGCAAAAAGGAGACCATTTTTGTATGCGGTGTTATTAACTCAATGATTATACTTTTTTTTTTTACATTGTTTTCAAACTGATATGTGACATATTAATGCCAAAATAACATTCAAAACAGGCCTGAATGACGAGTCGCCTCTGTCAGTTCCACGTTAAATGCAGCGTTTCACACAAGTTATTTTCAAAGATGGCTAACAGCAAGCGTGCTGCAATAAAAAACACAGTTCCACTCACCAAATGATCATAATTTGAAACTTAACTTCTTGTTGAAATGCATTCTTGAAAAGGGAGAAGCTAACAAATTAGCAACATCCTATTTGATAACGCCTACTGCAACTGCAGCAAACTAGCCGACAACAAAAGCTAGCTAGCTAAACCGTGGGAAAACTAATGCTCGCTATTGCGCTACCTGTTGGCCTTCAAGGCAGAAGTTTCCATAAATTTTTGTAAAAACGGTCCCACCCATTAAGTCAAAATATGATTGGTTGATTCCAATGTCACTCTAAAATGTTGTACTAATAAAGTTGAATGGCAGATGCCTTTATCTAGTTTCTGATGGCCTAGCTAGCTAGATTTATCTCCCCAGAGACCAGCAATGAAAAATCTTGATTGGATATTTTCTCTTCAGTGTTAAACCTTTTTAACAAAATTGGAAGAGATTAAATCAGAACGTCATTAAAAATAATTTAATTATAGATTTTTTATAAACCCTTAGCCCTTCTCTGAAGTACCAGAAGGCTCATTGTTCCTGTTTGGGTTAGTAAGAATTTTTAGTGTCTTTGTTGTCCCTCAGCAAGCAATGTTTTCCTATTCTGAATGTCCAAAGAATCCATGTTGTTCTGAAATATGAACACAAATACTGGACATTTTGAATTCTTATTGTGGCGATTTGACAAATAATTCCAATCATGGTCTTGAAATGGACTCGTCTTGACTCGATTTCCTCCTGTCTTTGTTTTGAATTCATCTCGCTTTAGGTGGTCTCAAACAACACCGACAAATATGTAGTCTAAGGTGAAGTGCAGCTGATATAATTGACTGACACTATGAATACTAATAATGTCCCTCATTTTTGCATTAAAATTAGAAAAATGTATTAACAGCCTATAGGGCAAATACCACTAAAATGCCATTACCCTTCCCTGCCCATTTTCCCAATTCACTTTTTTTCCATAGAATTCCAGAGGTCTCAAACTGAGGTGAGCATGGCCTTTTCTAACAATTAATTGCATCACTAGTGAATGAAGATCAGAACATTTTTAATCCCCTTTACAAACAAAATGAACAAATTAGCACTAAGCAATATTTTGATCAAACAAATGTATTTACAATAAGTATTTTATTAATATATACCAGTTTAGTACATTTCCCACATAAGAGTAAAATAAAATTAACCTTTGTCCCTTATTTAAGCAAAAATACTTAAGACATTTACTCTGGAAAGGCTGAACAAGGTTAAGACCAATTTTGTGTTTAAAACCTGAGACATGTATTGACATTAAATGAACTAATTAATGTGAAGTGTATGCACAATCTAGTTGAAAATACACAGTGAACTCATTGCATTTTTCTATTAAAGTAGGATGGCATGGAATATATATTTCACTGGTGAATCATTTTAAGGTACACACCCAAAAAGCACAGGTAGTTACTGAAACATGTACAAATATTTGCATGAAGCCAGGGGGTTTAAATAGATGCTCTTACTCCCATACCAAGACTCCGTATTTCCAAGTTAAAATACTACTCTTAACATGCATCAAACTCATAAGACAAAAAAAAAAAAGACATGTAGCTACAGGTACAGATCAGGAAGTGCTGGGCAGGGGTGTGTGCCAGGGCACCTAAGTAATTGTAATGTCGCAAGCATACAGAAGGAGGAAGCAGTCCCTCATTTTGGAATTTACCTCAAACAAGTGGCAAACCAAATTCACATGTACATTCAATTAGCAACAATGAGACAAATCTATATTTCGAAACTGGAATGTTCCTCACATAATCTTATGCGCTCCTCTGCTAGACAAGGCAAACCAAGGTATGTAGAGACACTAACATCCTATGCTTAGACACATACAATAGGTAAAACTGAGCTTTGTATAGCAGTGTGCTTGCTGTCAAAGTAATTTTCAAAGCTGTAAATCTTATCAGAAAATGCCTTACACTAACTACTGCATTATTGTATGTTTCTAAATGTAAGGGTCTTTGAAACTGAATTTGCATATCACCTCAAACTTTCATTGTCATGAGAACTGTCACCTATAATACCCAATTAAAAACAGACACATGGAGAGTAGTCTAATCCCAGTAAACTGTGGGTGTGAAATTAGCTATAATTATTATTTTTAAAATATGTAACTAACTGATCCATTGACTGAAGGAATTAAACCTCAAACGTAATCAAATAAATCATTAAAACGTACAATTAAATTCAATCGGAATTAAACTGGACTTGAACAAGAGTGAACATTACAATTTCCTAATTTAGTGATAAGTGCATCGAAGAATTGCCTCATCAATTTAATGTTAAACTGATATGCATAGGTAGGTTGAGGCCTCTTTTCCTATGAATAATCTCAGGCCCACATTCCTGGTTTCACTTGCTTCATGACCACAGGAAACATCTTTGAATGTAATTGATTGTGGTGCAAGTCCCATTAGCCATGCTCCAGTGCTTGGAGTGAGCATGCTGTTCATGTCCGGGGTTCCAGTTGGTTTTGTGAGTCGCCCTCGAAGGCCAGGTTGTCATAATGGGGCTGGATGGCCACCTGGACTGACCCAGGGTCAGGATAGTGCCCCAACGCTGCAACACAAACATGATTACAGTCAGTCAAGCCTCATAAGTGCTGCTAGCAAACCGTACAAGAACCAACCTGCTGGTCAATATTTATTTTGGCACAATGGCTGATAGAGGTCAATGGATAAGCAAGCTAAAGAGGAGGGAAACTGAGAGGCACTTCAGCACCAGACAGTAACAATAGTGGTTGTTTGAACAGGAATAGACTTTGTAGTGGACTCATTGATATCTACTTGCAGCAATCAAACGAACTAGACAAAAAAAAGTATCTGAAATTAATTAACGGGAATATCTAACCACTAGCATTTAAAAACCATGGGAGCAAAATTCACACTGTCTTGAGCAGGGTTGCGGCTTTATCACAGTAATGTAAAAGCCTGCATCTTCTAAAGAACATGCACAAAGTAGTACCACTGCCAACTGAACTACAGTAGTCCCCCTTATGTCTATAGAAAAAGCTCTCAAAGCTATTTATGTGATGTTATAAGACTTCATCAAAATAATTTGCCTCCGAATGTGAATGCTGTGTCTTACTCTCAAATGTGTGGGTCTCGTCTGCTGGGCTGCTGTGCTTCTCTGTGCCCTGTACGGAGGCATAGCCTGAGGAGGCATAGCTTGAGGAGGCTGTCTCACTGCGGGTGTCATCTGGGACGGGGATGCTAGGGTAGGACCTCATGTCTGGAGGCATGGTTACTTGATGACTGGGATGCTCCTCCTCCGGCTGCTACTCAGGGGGATACAGGTGGACTGACTAGCATCACTGACAAGTTTCATATTCTCCTTAGACAATGGCACTAGCAGTGTAAATATTGTTTAATCTACAACAGTATTTAAATCAATAACTTCAGTGAATGACAGGCAAAGGTTATTTCAAAGTACAGGGTAATGCAGAGGACATTATGCAAGATACAGTTGCCTACCTCTACTCCCAAGGCCTTGAGGATGTCACATTTACACATGGGGCATGTCCTGTGCTCCAATAGCCAGGGCTCAATGCAGGTCTTGTGGAAGAAATGACTGGAAACAAAAAACAAGAATCATGATGACGTCACAAAATTAAGGGAATTGTAATAGCAGACAGGGGTATGACTACTGTACTCCATGTGACAATATTAAACTAGCAACGAGCCACTGCAGTTAGGCACTTACTTGCAGGTGAGGATGGTCAGCACGTCACCAGACTTGTAAGCATCAATACACACTGCACAGGTGTCAGCATCAGGCCCAGTCTCCTGAAAAACATGTTCAAAAATGTATTGTAGTGACTAGGGCTGTCATGACATTTTGTCAGCTGGTTGTCATGCAAAAGACTGCAGGTCTCACGGTAAATTACCGTTAATTAAACATTAACAAGTTTTGCATCTCCAGGCCTTTCACACATACAAGCTGCATTCAAGCCACTGATGTGCGCCTTTGGAACATCTACATTTAAAACGTCTAATAAATCAGTTTAATATACACCTTCACAATAAATCCATTATTTATTTTAGCCGGGTCTAAAGAAACATTAAGATATGAACATTTTAGAAGAACAGAATATAAGTTGATCTACTGCATGTTGGTCTCTGTCTATGCTCCATGCCATAGGCTGTAGGCTTGTTCATTTAGCTGACAATATATGCTTGTAAGTCCCTTGCCATTATTTTATCATTTTATAGTAAGAAGTATATCATTGAATTTATCTGAATTAAATAAAGGATATTCCGGCACAAGTGCTGTTGAGCATAAAAGTATTAATTGGAAACAGGTCCTATATACTATATTTAGAGTTACTTGGCAACTTTAGTTGTGAATCATACAAACCTTAAATCAAAACATTTGGGCTGAATGATGCGACTATAGGCTATTGATGATTTGAGAAAGTCAGAAAAAAAAGCTTTAGCTCCGTTCCTTACCTCAGGATGCACAGCTGTTCTCATCAAGTGATAATATTTTCAGCCATCAAACTATTCTTGGTTTTATAGCATAGATGTAATAGGCGCAGCAGAGAACTAAATACAAGAACACTTATTTCCCTCCACACGTTAAACACTATTCGAGGAGCTATTACTGGGCTATTCAAAATCATATACAAATTCACTATAATTGTAAGCCGCCTTGCACAATCAATGAACCAACAGCCTCGCCTAGGGCTTTACCTTCTCTCCCAGACTCATGGATAGAAAGTTTGGAGCCTAACATAAGGTAACCAGTCCATCCAGTATCGATAATAATACAGTCCACACTCATAGGCAATTACTAACATTTGGTGTAGCCTATACTCCCAAAATTAAACAATGTGCCAAAGACATCTTAAATCAGTTTTATTGTGTTTTTCCTGCCATTTGTAATGGGCTATGTATTGGATAACAGCACAACTTGGGCTCATAAGCCTATGCATAAGCTCCAATATGCATATGGGTGTTCTTTATGAATCACCACCTTACAAAGCGTTGTCCATTTTGTTGTGTTAGGCTTTAAAACATCCACAATGACCATGTTTTACACTCCGTTTCAAACTGATCATCGCAGTGAGGTGAGTTGATGATACTGTTTTGATAAGTGTTTGATGTGATTTTTGTTCAATTTTTGCAGTGATGTCAGAGTGGTTAGAGGGACAATAGAGCCCTGAGTACCAGGCCATTAGGACCTGATGGTCATTAGGGGAACAAAGACAGTCACTTCTCCATATGTAGACCAACAAAGTAAAATTGTTTAAAATGTGCAGTAGTCTGAGTAATGGGTTAAAACAGAAGCTTACAATACTCTGCATGTCCTCAGAACAATAACCATACAACACACATCAGTAAGAATTGCGTATGCCATATGTTACCAGTTTGAAACAACCATATTTTTCAAATTATCCTCAGTGATGCATAATAACCATCAACACATCTGTATTATACTTAAACATGTTAACCTCATCTCCCCGTTTCACAGTCCGGACTTGCAGCTGACCAATGGCTTTCTTGGCATCTGCCTTGAGACGTTTCTGTTGGAGAGAAGAACGTGTTCAGTATTAGACCGTGAGCAGGCTACTGTTTAAATGACATTCATCTGCTTCCTCTGACAACTAATTTAAATCAAACACATTCAGCAACCCACTACGTGGGTGGACAACTGAAAAACATCACTATGTAATAACTAGAATGCAACAACAAAGCAAACAAATAAAAATATTTCCTATACTGTGACCAGAAACAACTGAAATAACAAGGAGCAGGAGAACCGTATGCGACGAGGTCATGTTAGAGAGCATGGGTGATCTGGGAGAAGCAGAGCGTTCATTAGAGGAGCCCCTGCCTGTGTCATTAAGCCGTTCCTCTGAGATCATGTATTGGAAACGTTACATCAGCTTGCATATAGGATGGCAAAACAGCAGATTTACGTAGATCCGGGACTTTTCGTATTAGGCATAAATAATCCTGGAGGGACAGTCTTGACAGATTCAATTCTAAAACTATAATTTAGGAAATAGAATAAAATCATGCTTTGGACATATTGTACATACACAATTAAAGACTACTCTCTCTGTGCTCATGCAGCCTCCCCATGGCAACAAGACAAAATGTGCACAATTGTACACAGGAAGAATCAACGTTATGTAAGGGGATTTAGGAGACAGAGGATGAGTCAGGGTCAATATTGGCTTTGAGGATTCTCTGGAAAATGTCATTATGTAGATGTTTTCTGTGATATACACTGAACAAAAATATACTGAGTTACAGTTCATAAGTAAATCAGTCAATTCATTAGGCCCATAATATATAGATTTCACAACTGGGACTACAGATATGCATCTGTTGGTTACAGATACAAAACAAACAAAAAAAGTAGGGACATGGACCCAAAAATCAGTCAGTTTCTGGTGTGAGCAACATTTGCCTCATGCAGTACGACATCTCCTTCGCAGAGAGTTGATTAGGCTGTTTATTGTGGCCTGTGGAATGTTGTCCCACTCCTCTTCAATGGCTGTAATAAGTTGCTGGATATTTGCGGGAACTGGAACACGATGTAGTACATGTCGATCCAGAGCATCCCAAACCTGCTCAATGGGTGATACAGCTTATGCCTGCGCATACCATAACCCACCACCACAGGGCACTCTGTTTACAACGTTGACCTCAGCAAACCGCTCACCCACACAACACCATAAAACGCTGTCTGCCATCTGCCCCTGCACAGTTAAAACCATCCATGAAGAGCACACTTCTTCAATGGCCACTGGCATGCCGGAGGTGAGCATTTGCACACTTAAGTTAGTTATGACGCCAAACTGCAGTCGGGCAAGACCCTGGTGAGGATGACAAGCACGCAGATGAGCTTCCCTGAGACAGTTTCGGCAAAAATTCTTCAGTTGTGCAAACCCAGTTTTATCAGCTGTCCGGGTGGCTGGTCTCAGACTATCCCCCAGGTGTAGAAGCCGGATGTGGAGGTCCTGGGCTGGTGTGGTTACACGTTGTCTGCAGTTGTGAGGCCAGTTGGACATACTGCTAAATTCTCTAAAATGATGTTGGTGGCAGTTTATGGTAGAGAAATTAACATTCAATTCTCTGGCAACAGCTCCAGTGAACATTCCTGCAGTCAGCATGCCAATTGCACACTCCCTCAAAACTTGAGACATCTTTGGCATTGTGTTGTGTGACAATACTTTTATTGTCCCTAGCACAAGGTGTACCTGTGTAATGATCATGCTGTTTAATCAGCTTATTGATATGCCACACCTGTCAGGTGGATGGATTATCTTGGCAAATAAGAAATGCTCACTAACAGGGATGTAAACAAATTAGTGCACAAAATGAGAGTAATACGTTTTTTGTGAGTATGGAACATTTCTGAGATCTTTTATTTCAGCTGATGAAACACTGGGCCAACATATTCACAACAGGAAGTGTTTTTGTTCAGCATAGAAAGAGTTTGGTTTTGGATATCAAAGACTAACATGGCACAGATGGTTTCGATGCTTGACAACATTCTTCATAATCCTTAAAGGGGCAGATATTAAAGTGAATACTGTTGCATGTTCACTTGACCGATATGTAGATTTGAGGGAGGAAAGTTGCGGCCATTCTAGTTCACAGGGCAAGCACGAAGCTGGAGTTTTGCATATGATTACGGCCTGAACAATGGTGCCCTGTGCCCTCTGAGCATAAGGTCCTAGCTCAGTGGGCGAAGTCAGCTCTGCTCTAACTGCTCAGCTACCCACTCAAAAATACACTTCTCTGTATCAGTCTGTCTACCCAGCCTCCCTGCAGAAAGCATTGGATAATCAGCCACGTGAACAGACACCCCTTAGACCACCGGGTGCTTCAGACAACACACAGCTTCACTGCTTCTGGGAGTGATCATGAAGCAAGGACAATACGTGGTACACTGCTAATAAGTAAACAGAGCCTGCAAGCAAGCACTTGAGACCAGTCAGTCTTCAAAGTCAAGGTTACCCCCTATATGCAGGAGGAAACGGTGCTGAGAAAAGTACTGTAACTTTGAAAATCATGGGCCTGTTCACGTGAGTGGTTTTACCTTGCATAACAGCCCAGATCCAATCAGATGAAGTAGAAATACTTGTTGCGCAGCAGCAGGTTCAAAGGTTTTTTGGAAACGCTACCATTGAGTAGAACTGAGCATTCTTCCCATAGTAAACTTTTCTCCACCATATAAGCCTGACAGTTCAGTTACACTCAGTGAATACAATCTGACAAAACCTTTGGACAAAGAAACTTTTCCTTTTTCCTTCAGGGTTCTTGTGTTAAAAGAATATAAAGAGACAAATAAACAAGCTGCTTGGGACAGACACCTGCAGACAAAGAACGTGTGCAAAGCTGTAAGGGCAAAGAACTGTAAAAGACAAAACACAAGGTGGGATCTTGTCACCATGTGAAAGAAAACCAGTACAGGTCAGGACTCCTACCATGCCTTTTAGAAGGGAAACTCACTGCCGCTCTATCCCAACACAGATTTCAGAAAGAAGCTAAAGCACAAGATCCCAAAGGCAGAAAACAGGAAAACAACATAAAATATTATAATAAGATACATTGCTGTCCAGGGGTTCTCTGGTTGGCTGGATCCGTGTCATGCAACAATCAAGTGATTAACAGTAATATATATATATATATATATATATATATATATATATATATGAGTCACCTCTACATACACTGACTCAACAGGAAATGTTCTCTTTATTTTAGTTTCGCCTGACTCCCTCTGTATTGCTGAGGAATGCTGACACACCCCAAACTGTGTAGCCCAACTAAGTGTTCCATAATGTTTCAGGTTCGTTGAAACACACACATAAGAGAAGGCATGTTTGACGCAGGAAAGGAAAACAACTGTTTCCAGTGGAATTTCCCCAGTCATATTGTTCTACAGATCAAAAGGTGATAGTGCTGCAGTATTCTGTTTCATCACAAACCACTGAATTGTTTGATTTGACCTTTATTTAAAATAAAGAGAGTAACCATTGAGACCAGGGTCTCTTTCATAAGGGAGCCCTGCATATATAATTCAGGGTAAATAATTGTCATCATTGTTCGAGAGACTGGAGACTGACCTGTTTGCGGTTTTGTAGACGAACGCTGTTGAGGCGGCGAGCTGAGTAGAAGATGAAGTAGCCCACAGTGGCTGCTGTTACCACGAAGAAGGAGATGGAGACAAAGAAGACCGAGTAGTGGCTCATCCAGGGACCATGCTGCTTACCCACTTCAATAGTCATCGAGACCGGAATCCCTTGCCTGATTAGCTCAACAATCTCCATGCCCCGTCGGTGACCAATCATGATAGCAACCATACCTTCTGTTCCTGTAACCAGGGGGAAAACAAAGTATGAGGAAACATCACACTATCCTCACACATACAGGCTGGGCCTTAAATATGCCCCCAAGTGCCCTCAACTGAATTTCACTATAGGCCTAATGTGTCTATCAAAAATATTTAACGAGCAATGTATGAATATGGTGTAATTTAATGTCAAAACATATCTATTGCAAAGTATCCGTGTTTCCCATAGTTTTTTTCCTCCAGCAGTGGTGGCAATGGTGGGGGGTGCATTGCTTCTAGCGCAATGACATGCTAGCTGTTCCCATTGACTTCCAGTCATTGAGCCAATGACAACATACACTAAGTATTTGGTAGCATTGCCTTTAAATTGTTTAACTTGGGTGAATTGTTTAACTTGCCTCTCCCTTTTTCCTCCAAACATAACAATGGTCATTATGGCCAAACAGTTCTATTTTTGAATTGTCAGACCAGAGGACAATTCTCCAAAAAGTACAAGCTTTGTCCCCATGTGCAGTTGCAAACCGTAGTCTGGCTTTTTTATGGTGGTTTTGGAGCAGTGGCTTCTACCTTGCTGAGTGGCCTTTCAGGTTATGTCGATATAGGACTAATTTTACTGTGGATATAGGTACTTTTGTACCCGTTTCCTCCAGCATCTTCACAGGGTCCTTTGCTGTTGTTCTGGGATTGATCGCACCAAAGTACATTCATCTCTAGGAGACAGAACACGTCTCCTTCCTGAGCGATATGACGGCTGCGTGGTGCCATGGTGTTTATATTTGCGTACTATTGTTTGTATAGATGAACGTTGTACCTTCAGGCGTTTGGAAATTGCTCCCAAGGATGAACCAGACTTGTGGAGGTCTACAATTTATTTTCTGTGGTCTTGGCTGATTTCTTTTGATTTTCCCATGATTCAAGCAAAGAGGCACTGAAGGTGCTTTAGAAACTTCTAAAGCCCTGACATAATTTCTGCTGTTTAAAGGCACAGTCAACTTAGTGTATGTAAACTTCTGACCCACTGGAATTGTGATAGTGAATTAATTATAAGTGAAATAATCTGTCTGTAAACAATTGTTGGAAAAATTACTTGTCATGGACAAAGTAGATGTCCTAACCGACTTGCCAAACTATAGTTTGTTAACAATAAGTTTGTGGAGTGGTTGAAAAACGAGTTAATGACTCCTACCTAAGTGTATATAAACTTCCGACTTCAACTGTGTGTGTGTATATACACTGCTCAAAAAAATAAAAAGGGAACACTAAAATAACACATCCTAGATCTGAATGAAATATTCTTATTAAATACTTTTTTCTTTACATAGTTGAATGTGCTGACAACACAATCACACAAATGATCAATGGAAATCAAATGTATCAACCCATGGAGGTCTGGATTTGGAGTGACACTCAAAATTAAAGTGGAAAACTACACTACAGGCTGATCCAACTTTGATGTAATGTCCTTAAAACAAGTCAAAATTAGGCTCAGTAGTGTGTGTGTGGCCTCCACGTGCCTGTATGACCTCTCTACAACGCCTGGGCATGCTCCTGATGAGGTGGCGGAAGGTCTCCTGAGGGATCTCCTCCCAGACCTGGACTAAAGCATCCGCCAACTCCTGGACAGTCTGTGGTGCAACGTGGCGTTGGTGGATGGAGCGAGACATGATGTCCCAGATGTGCTCAATTGGATTCAGGTCTGGTGAATGGGCGGGCCAGTCCATAGCATCAATGCCTTCCTCTTGCAGGAACTGCTGACACACTCCAGCCACATGAGGTCTAGCATTGTCTTGCATTAGGAGGAACCCAGGGCCAACCGCACCAACAAATGGTCTCACAAGGGGTCTGAGGATCTCATCTCGGTACCTAATGGCAGTCAGGCTACCTCTGGCGAGCACATGGAGGGCTGTGCGGACCCCCAAAGAAATGCCACCCCACACCATGACTGACCCACCGCCAAACCGGTCATGCTGGAGGATGTTGCAGGCAGCAGAACGTTCTCCACGGCGTCTCCAGACTCTGTCACGTGCTCAGTGTGAACCTGCTTTCATCTGTGAAGAGCACAGGGCGCCAGTGGCGAATTTGCCAATCTTGGTGTTCTCTGGCAAATGCCAAACGTCCTGCACGGTGTTGGGCTGTAAGCACAACCCCCACCTGTGGACGTCGGGCCCTCATACCACCCTCATGGAGTCTGTTTCTGACCATTTGAGCAGACACATGCACATTTGTGGCCTGCTGGAGGTCATTTTGCAGGGCTCTGGCAGTGCTCCTCCTTGCACAAAGGCGGAGGTAGCGGTCCTGCTGCTGGGTTGTTGCCCTCCTACGGCCTCCTCCACGTCTCCTGATGTACTGGCCTGTCTCCTGGTAGCGCCTCCATGCTCTGGACACTACGCTGACAGACACAGCAAACCTTCTTGCCACATCTCGCATTGATGTGCCATCCTGGATGAGCTGCACTACCTGAGCCATTTGTGTGGGTTGTAGACTCCTACCACTAGAGTGAAAGCACCGCCAGCATTCAAAAGTGACCAAAACATCAGCCAGGAAGCATAGGAACTGAGAAGTGAAGTGGTCTGTGGTTACCACCTGCAGAACCACTCCTTTATTGGGAGTGTCTTGCTAATTGCCTATAATTTTCACCTGTTGTCTATTCCATTTGCACAACAGCATGTGCAATTTATTGTCAATCAGTGTTGCTTCCTAAGTGGACAGTTTGATTTCACAGAAGTGTGATTGACTTGGAGTTACATTGTGTTGTTTAAGTGTTCCCTTTATTTTTTTGAGCAGTGTATATAAAATGTATTCGATGAAACATTTCAATTTGGCCTTCAATTTTTTTTTTTTTTAAATGAATCACAAGTTAAATAAAGGTTAAATAAAAAATATGTAAAATTAGGATAAGGTTTTGAAGTGTCTGTTCTATATCCATGAGATAAGAAAACTCAGGGGGAAAGAAATACATATTTTAGAACCATGTTTGGTCATGTAATTTGTGGCACATTTTACCCCATATGAACCTCCTGCAATTTTTACAGCCCGGTACTGGGTTACTTTCGTCTGCATCATAGAGCAGAACAGACACCTTCGTGTTTGTGAGTCTTCCCTTTTGATATTGGTGACATGAGTTTGTAGCTCCAACGGTTTGGTCTAGAGGGTCAGTTTTGTGAGAAATGAGGACATCCGTGACAGAGTTCAGACGACTTCCTCAAGCTTGCGGATGTCGTAGAGCAGTGTTCGTGAGTCTCCTATCTTTAGATGGTGGTACTTATGAGTTACTAGGTCACACGGTTAGGGTTTTCCCAGACGATTTCGTGATGATTTTCTTGTCCGGATCCTCATGTGTAGACAAACTCCACTTGTTATGGAATATTAGTGTCAATGTGTATTGTTCTCTGTGAAAGCACATATCTTCAGAGTTTTAAACAATAGAATGATCCATTACACAGGTTGTCATCCAGTCCATCTCAGCAAGTGTTAGGACTTAATGTTAATTTCTAGTTGGATTCAACACAATGAAAATTATCTAAATTGGAAATGACAACTGGTGCATAAAGCTTACACCAGTCAAGCACAGATGAGCGACGTTGAACAAGACTCAATTGTTTTAGCCAACAATGTCAACTTGGAATATTTCTTACTTTTTTTAGGTTAACAAGTACTTCACTAGAATTTAATTATAATTCTGAGTACAGTACTATTTAGATGTTTACACACAGTTGACTTCAAACCTTACTTATCACACTAGAACAGAGGCCCCTCGTTTCTGACAACCATGTGACTCATCCAAACAGAAACAACATTTCATAAATGTTGTCCGTATTCCCTAAATTAGCAGAGTCACTGTACAGTTCATAGGGACTAAATATTACAAGGTTAATTGCGGTTTCAGTTCAAATCTAAAATCAACCAACTTGTCTTGACCATTAGGCTATGAGATCGTTTCATTTTAAAAAAATTAAAAAGTAGAGTGAATGAAGTGGAACACATGTAGAGTTGTTCTCCAGAACCCAAGGCATAAACAAAGCATTCTGCAATATTTAACTTTTTGGGTGACTGGATCATATTCACATAGAATAGTGAGTTATATAACGTTTCATTCTAATTGCAAGTAAGTTAAAAGAAGCTGTAGATATGTTCTATATGCGATATTTATATGCTTCCCGTTCTTAAGTTTCGTTTTTTCGTCTTGTACTTTCGGTTTTGTACACCAGCTTTAAACAGCTGAAATTACAATATTTTTGTCTATAAAAAATATTTCACAGCGGTTTAGATGGTACAATGATTCTCTACACTACACTTGCATTTTTTGTAAATCCGTTTGTGACAATTATAATTTTAGCAACCAGGATAATGCGGAGCGATTTTTGCATAGTGCATATTTAAGAGTTGTCAGTTAAACACCGATTCAGTGGGACCATGCTAACTACAATTCCGACGCTCTGTCGTTTAGAAACGTTAATAACAATCGCTTGTGATGTCACAAGATATCAGCGAGAAATAACAAGTTAAAAAAGGTACACTAACATGTTTGCACAGATCCATACACAAAGCTGACGAACTACACTTCCTCCCCAGTTACCCTTACACACAGGTGTTAGATCATGCTAGGTAATTAGCACAGGTGAGCTCTGTTTTCCGCCTGTTTTACGTAAACAAGCGCTGTAAACTGAGATATGACAGGGTGGAACATTAACCCTATAAAAATGTGATTAGTCATTTAACCTTTTGTTTGTATTATTATGTATCGCTTATATGAAAGATAGTCCATATGTTTCCAAAACCGTACCGCAAGCGATGCATTTTAACTTCCAGAACGAGTGTCGGGGCTCTTAATAACAAAACTCCACCGGATAAAGGAACCTTCGTGAAGACGCTCAAGGTAGTTAATAACGTCTATGGGCTAATAGTTGCCAATGTTGATGTAGGCTACATACCTGGGTGCGACATTTGGATGACTCGATTGTCTGTACCAAGATCATTAAAAATTACAGCAGCAATAGCTCCTTTACTGGCCGCAACATTGATCTTCTCTGAAAAAGAACATAGTTGGCCGCGTTGAATTAAGGCGATCCAGCCCTTTGACCCACTGGGTACATCATAAAAAGTATTACTTTCGCAACTGTAAATCGGATCAGGTAAATACACGTCGCCCATCACTGTGACTTTAGGAGATTGTTGTCCATATAGTCCGCTTTCCTCTTGTCGCCATACGGTTTCGTTGTTTACAGAATCAATAAACGACACATTCAGGTAGGCTGTACATATGTAAGTCGCATCCGCAAAATGCAAACTCGTCACCTGAAGACTTGAAGCCACAAACAGCCATGACAATAGATACCGTTTCGCTAAAGGTTCCATAATCCTGTTTACGACGTGGGTTTCTATAGTGCCTTTCCGCGTTCAACAGTCGATAAAAGGTATGAGGTTTATTTTTATTTTTTTAAGTTGCAGTGTAACTAGGAATATAATGTCAGACCCCGCTGACAGGTGAACTAGTTTGAAGTCTTACAGTCCTCTACGTCGAGGTCAAATTGAGTAGTACACTCCCATCTTCATGCTTAAAGGAGAAGCACACATTTAAACCAAACCTCGATGGTTATTTACGGCGAAATAACAATGTTAACGATAAAATGCTTGCAAATTTGCTGATGTTAGGCTAGGCCGTAGCCTATGTTGATGAAAGGACAGTAATTGATTGAACAGTGCAATAATAGGCAGGTTTCCATTGACCCACGTTTATTCGACAAAAAACAAAAAAATAAACATTGTGAGATGTGTAATGAAACGACAGAAAGGAGATATGTTCTTAAGATCGACAACATTTTTATTCGTTCGACAGGAGTGCATGTTTATTTGGTCGAACTTTCTTAATTGCGACAAATTATGATGGAAACTGTGTTTTCGAATAAATGATGATTGCCAAATAATTGATGTCATCACATTACTAACTATAAGGCTTCACTCAACATTTAATTATAAATACCTACTGCCTGAAAAATACATTTTTTTTGTTTGTAATGACTTTCAAAAATGCCTGAATTGCTTCGTCTTGCTTTTCTGGTTGGCTGGCAAGTTTAACTATCCAATTCTTTCAGATCTACAGGAGTACAAGATTCAACATGGCACTGGCCGTTGGCACGTGATAATTATTAGCATATGGCAAATATTAGTCCATTATTGTATTCTGTCCATGCTGACTTTCGCGGGTTAGGCCTACCTGAGACGTGAAACAGATAGGTGGGAGGGGCAAACAGGTAGGGAGGGATGTTATGTTTTATTTTTTATTATTTTTATTAACAAATATCAACAAACAAGAGGAATAGTCACATGCAAACAAGCATACATACAAACATTTACATTGCCAGGAATCCTAAACAAACAAATCATATTCATTAATTATACAACAAGTTTTAATTGCCTTTTTGTTTTTCATTTTAGTTAAAGTAGTGCCATATTAGGGATGTTATGTTTGACACCAGAGGCGCTCCGAGGCATGGGTCTAACGCTATAGTGCAGAGGGTGTCATCATATGCTGAGGCAGTGAAGAAAGTAGAAGATGGGTCAAGGGGGAGGGATCCTAAGAGGATTCGTGTGAGTAGTCGATCCAGTATAAATTTTAGCATGTACATCTTGGTTGGGTAAACTCCCGAAAAAGGTTTTTTAATGCATACCAGCAAAGCCAGTATACAAAACTAAACAATACATTAATTGCACTACAACGGGGACCACAAACTATTTAGGAACTACATAAAGCTGTCCCAACAGCAGAGATTTATTTTCAGCACCATGGGATGAATCCTTATCACTGCTACACCTGGTTATCAGCAGAGCCTTGTTTGGCAGCAAAACAGTTCATTCAGACTCATTTACTGCCTTTAAAAAAAACATTGCTGATATGGATGACTTGTTTAAACAAATTTGGTTTCTACTGACAATTGAGATGTACAAACTATGGCATAAGGGGACGACGAGTGGATAAGAGGCAATCCATAATTTTGATTAAGACAGCGAGCTAGGACCGACATAGTCGTAGTATTTGTTCAGCACTTTTGAAATGTACAGCGACAGAATTCAGAACATGGGCTGTTCTTACAGTATTCTCCCTGTACACCAAGTCAGAAACCTAGGATAAATAAAGGGGGCATATAAGCAGACAATGAAAGCTCTTACAATATTCGATGATGACATTTCTCTAAAACAGGCTATAGGCTACATGTGCACCACCAAGTCAGAGCAGTAAGCAAAATTAAGATGGGAAAATAGACCAAATTATTAGGGTGAGCTACTAACAGCTTACTACACAACGTACACTTAATATTACTTTATTAGCTACAGTATACATATCTCCCTGGCATATTACATAATTTATGCAGCAGCATACAAGACATTTTTGGACTCACCTTGTGCTGTGCTCACTTGAACAGGAAGGTGGTGCGGCGGTCTTTCTTGAGGGCAAATTCTGTCATCAAAGTCTGGCATTCTCTGGATTTATGGTGCTTTCAAGACAATTGGAAACTCGGAAAAAAATAAGGTTGAATCAAGACGTCAGTGATCTTCCGGTCGGAGCTCTAGAAAGAGGCCCGAGTTTCCGAGTTGGATGACCGTTCAAAATTATTTTCCCAGTCAGCCTCGTTTTTTTTTTTGTTTTTCTGAACTCACTGAATTCTGAGTTTTTAGTTTCCAGTTGTTTTGAAAGCGGCAGAAGTCATGCTGGATTGACAGCATGGCCAATGTATTCAACCTTTACTGTCCCATGGTGTTCCGTGTGAATGTTTATCCTTTTAAGCTTGGAAAAAAGAGACCCTTTCAGACAAATGTTTTAAATCCTTAAACCCAGACTTGGACCACACACCCTATCCACTGAATAGCAGGCAGGGGAAGCAAAATAGTGATTGCTTTGCGACGTTTGCCGTTAGCCACTGATTCCTACCAAACCATTCGTTGGGCTCCCGAGTGGCGTAGTGGTCTAACATACTGCATCTCTGTACAAGAGGCATCACTGCAGTACCTGGTTCGATCCAGGTTGTATCACATCCGGCCGTGATTGGGAGTCCCATGTGGCGGCGCACAATTGGCCCAGCGTCGTCTGGGTTTGGCCCGGGGTAGGCCGTCATTGTAAATAAGAATTTGTTATTAACTGACTTGCCTAGTTAAATAAAGGTTAAATAAAAAAGTATATAAATAAAAAATAAAAACATTTTAAAGTAGAATTTCTGACTTGTGAAATGTTTACGTCCAATGGCCGCTGAGCACCGACACGTTTTATCTATGATTTCTCTTCATATGACATATGAGAAGGATTTGCCAGCAGATTGTCAACATGATTCATGATGATGACTGCTTGCCGAGCTAAGATTCTGAAAGTATGATGTTGACATGATCAGTCCAATCAAAGCTAAGGTAGATATAACAGGAAGTATCAGTGACTCGCTCAGTAAGGAAGTGGTCAGATGACGCAGATGCTAAGCTACAGGACTGTTATGCTAGCACAGACTGGAATATGTTCCAGGATTCTTCCGATGGCATTGAGGAGTACACCACAGTCACCGGCTTCATCAACAAGTGCATTGATGATGTCATCCCCACAGCGACCGTACGTACATACCCCATCCAGAAGCCATGGATTACAGGCAACATCCACACTGAGCTAAAGGGTAGAGCTGCTGCTTTCAAGGGGCGGGACTCTAACCCGGAAGCTTATAAGAAATCCCGCTATGCCCTCCGACGAACCTTCAAAGTGGCAAAGCATCAATACAGGACTAAGATTGAATCGTACTACACCGGCTACTCGTCGGATGTGGCAGGACTATTACGGACTACAAAGCTGACCAGTGACAATTAGCCTACCAGATGAGCTAAATAACTTCTCTGCTTCAAGGCAAGAAAAACTGAAGCATGCATGAGAGCATCAGCTCAGATGACTGTGTGATCACGCTCTCCGTAGCAGATGTGAATAAGACCTTTAAAAACAGGTCAACATTCACTAGGCCAGGTGGATTACCAGGACGTGTACTCCGAGCATGGGCTGACCTACTGGCAAGTGTCTTTACTGACATTTTCAACCTGTCCCTAACCGAGTCTGTAATGCCAACAGGTTTTAAGCAGACCATAATAGTGCCTGTGCCCAAGACCACTAAGGTAACCTGCCTAAATGACTACCAACCCGTAGCACTCACGTCTGCAGCCATGAACTGCTTTGAAAGGCTGGTCATGGCTCACATCAACACCATTATCCCAGAAACCCTAGACCCACTCCAATTTGCATATCGCCCCAAAAGATCCACAGAAGATGCAATATCTATAGCACTCCACACTGCCCTTTCCCACCTGGACAGAAAGAATACCTTCGTGAGAATGCTATTCATTGGCTACAGCTCAGCATTCAACTCCATAGTGCCCTCAAAGCTCATCCCTAAGCTAACGATCCTGGGACTAAACACCTCCCTCTGCAACTGGATCCTGGACTTCCTGACGGGCTGCCCCCAGGTGGTAAAGGTAGGTAACAACTAGGGTTGCAAAGGGGATGGACATTTTCCATGGGAAGTTAAGCTTGGAATTTTGGGAATTTTGCTTAAATTCATCAAAAAAGTTAGCTTATAACAGTGAACTTTTTTTGTGGGATACACATAAGGCAATTCTAGGTCTTGTGGCATATTTTGGTGAAACTATTCCCAATTCATTGGAATTGCAACCCTCTGCATACACAATGCATTCTTCCATCACATGTGCAGCGAGTGCATTCTTCCATCACATGTAGAGCTGATTCTCAAGATCTTGCACACTAATGAGATGCTATTGAGCCCAAACTACTACACTGTCTGAGACAAGGACTACATGCTTTCTGGTAAGTTTTGATTACAATACTGGGTGGGGTGAATATATTTTATGACATGTTAACTAATACATAGTAGCCTACAGCAAAGTGTGTTTAAATAATTTCTAACTTGTTAACAATTTCTGCTAGTTAGTTTTGCTACCATGTGGGTTTTAGCTTGCTTGATCCTGCTAACTGAGGAGTGTTAATTTACCTGTTTCCATACATGTTTCATTTTAAAACATGTATCTTACAAGGGAGTTGTTTAATCTAACTACTTAACTATTTATCTGTACATGGAATTGTATTTAGGTTTTTTTTGACAATTGTTTTCTAATCTTTAGAGGAAAATGCCACGGCACTATCTGATGTGTGGAGACATTTCACTGCAGCTAATGTAAAAGGAAATGCTGTGTACATTTGCAAATACTGTGCCAAAACATATTTGAAGAATGCAACAACGATGCAGAATCATCTGGCCAAGTGCATAAAGTTGCCTCAGTGCTCACAACAAGCAACCTCTGACAAAAGTCCCTCTACTTCTATTCGAGGTGAAAATGTTGAATCAGACACCTTATCAATAGCAACAGCTCATGGTTCTCCTTGAATCAGAAGTTTTTTTTTACTCAATTGAGGAACGTAGTCAGAGAAATGCTGATGAATGTCTTGCACGAACTCTGTATGCAACTGGTTCACCTCTGATGCTCACAGGCAATGTGTATTGGAAGAGATTTCTGAATGTTTTTCGCCCAGCATACATCCCTCCAGCCAGACATGCTTTATCTACTCATTCGCTGGATGCAGAGTTCAACAGAATTCAAGTGAAGGATAAGCAAATCCTAGAGAAAGCAGACTGTATTGCAATCATCTCTGATGGGTGGTCAAATGTTCATGGGCAAGGAATAATTAACTACATCATCTCCGCCCCTCAACCAGTATTCTACAAGAGCACAGACACAAGAGACAACAGACACACCGGTCTCTACATTGCAGATGAGCTGAAGGCCGTCATCAATGACCGTGGACCACAGAAGGTATTTGCACTGGTGACAGACAATGCTGCGAACATGAAGGCTGCTTGGTCTAAAGTGGAGGAGTCCTACCCTCACATCACACCCACTGGCTGTGCTGCTCATGCATTGACTCTGCTCCTCAAGGACATCATGGCACTGAAAACAATGGATACACTCTACAAGAGAGCTAAGGAAATGGTTAGGTATGTGAAGCGTCATCAAGTTATAGCAGCAATCTACCTCATAAGAGCACCACATTGAAGCTGCCCAGCAACACCCGTTGGGGTGGTGTTGTCATCATGTTTGACAGTCTCCCAGAGGGGAAGGAGTCTCTCCAGTACATGACAGGGGCCAAACTTCCTGCCATCTAGGACCTCCATAACAGGCGGTGTCAGAGGAAGGCCCAAAAAATTGTCAAAGACTCCAGCCACCCTAGTCATAGACTGTTCTCTCTGCTACCGCACGGCAAGAGGTACCGGACCGCCAAGTCTAGGTCCAAAAAGCTTCTTAACAGCTCCTACCCCCAAGCCATAAGACTCCTGAACAGCTAATCAAATGGCTACCTGGACTATTTGCATCCCCCCCACTCACATTTTTACACTGCTGCTACTCTGTTTATTATCCATGCATAGTCACTTTACCTCTACCTACATGTACATATTACGTCAATTCCCTCGACTCTGACTCTGTACCGGTACCCCCTGTATATAGCCTCGCTACTGTTATTTTATTGTTGCTCCTTAATTATGTTATTTTTCTATTTTTCTTTATTTTAATTTAGTATTTAATTATTTTTTACTTATGTTTATTTGAGTAAATACTTGAACACTTATTTTTATTAACTGCATTGTTGGTTAAGGGCTTGTAAGTAAGCATTTCACTGTAAGGTCTACCTACACCTGTTGTATTCGGCGCATGTGACAAATAAAATATGATTTTATTGTTTTATTTTATTTGATCTCATTTTAGTTGTGGCCTTCTTGGATGGGCACTTCTCATGTAAATTTATGACAGCACCCAATGGGGCTTGAATTGCCTAGCTCTCCCTGTAGATTCTGAGGTGACGTAGTGTCCCCAATCAGTTACAGAACACCAGAGCCAATCACTGCACAACTAGAGAAGATTACCAACGCCTACACTCTATTTTCCACTGGCTGCCCCTTCACCACAGAAAGCGCTGAGCTAGGCTGAAACACCTGCATTTTGAAGCTGCCTTACTCAAGAAAGCAAGAAAGAGACCATGTTTGTATGTGTCTTTATTCATTCAATACATTCGTCTTTACATTGTTTGCAAACTGATATGCGACATGAATTAATGGCAAAATAACATACAATAACATTTTTAGCTAAACAGGTGGGGCTCAAAACGGGTTGCCACCTGTCAGTAGTGGAAAGACATAGGAAGAAGACAGACCATGATACAGAAAGCAGTGGACCAACTAATAAAGTAAGCATAAAAAGGGCCAAGGTAGGAAGCAAGAGTAATGATGTGTCGGAGTGAAAAGTTGTGATAGTGTTTGATGAAACCACAGGGGCTCATTTACACCCTATCCGACTATCTAATGCCGTAGCGTTGAGAAAGAGTTAGGTACACCACCGGTCAAAAGTTTTAGAACACCTACTCATTCAAGAGTTTGTCTTTATTTTTACTATTACTATTTTGCTATTTCAGTGCACTACTTTTGTTTTAAAAAAAGTATTTAAAAAACAAATATATATAATATATATATATATATAGATATTACAGTACCAGTCAAAAGTTTGCACACATTTACTCATTCAAGAGTTTTTCTTCATTTTTAATATTTTCTCCATTGTAGAATAATAGTGAAGACATCAAAACTATGAAATAACACATTTGGAATCCTGTAGTTACCAAAAGTGTTTTAAAAAAATCTAAATATCTTTGAGATTCTTCAAATAGCCACCCGTTGCCTTGATAACACCTTAGCACACTCTTGGCATTCTCTCAACCAGCTTCTTCTGGAATGCTTTTCCAACAGTTTTGAAGGAGTTCCCACATATGTTGAGCACTTGTTGGCTGCTTTTCCTTCACTATGCGATCCGACTCGTCCCAAACCATCTCAATTTGGTTGAGGTCGGGGATTGTGAAGGCCAGGTCATCTGATGCAGCACTCCATCACTCTCCTTGGTAAAATAGCCCGTACACAGCCTGGAGGTGTGTTGGGTCATTGTCCTGTTGAAAAACAAACGATAGTCCCACTAAACCCAAACCTGATGGGATGGAGTATCGCTGCAGAATGCTGTGGTAGCCATGCTGGTTAAGTGTGCATTGAATTCTAAATAAATCACAGACCGTATCACGAGCAAAGCACCTCCACACCATAACACCTTCTCCTCCATGCTTTACGGTTCGGAGTACACATGCTGAGATCATCCGTTCAACCACACCACATCTCACAAAGACACTGATCTAATGATCTAATGTCCATGTCTAATGTCCATTGCTCGTGTATCTTGGCGCAAGCAAGTCTCTTCTTCTTATTGGTATCCTTTAGTGGTTTCTTTGCAGAAATGTGACTATTTGGCGGGATTCACAATGTCTCCTCTGAACAGTTGATGTTGAGGTGAGTCTGTTACTTGAACTCTGAAGCATTTATTTGGGCTGCAATTTCTGAGGCTGGTAAATCTAATGACCTTATCCTCTGCAGTAGAGGTAACTCTGGGACTTCTTTTCCTGTGGCGGTCCTCATGAAAGCCGGTTTCATCATAGAGCTGGATAGTTTTTACGACTGCACTTGAAGAAACTTTAGTTTATTGAAAATGTTATTGAAATTTCCCGTATTGACTGACCTTCATGTCTTAAAGTAATGATGGCCTGTCATTTATTTTTGCCTATTTGAGCTGTTCTTGACATAATATGAACTTGGTCTTTTACCAAATAGGGCTATATATATGTATACCACCCATACCTTGTGACAACACAACTGATTGTCTCAAACGCTTTAAGAAGGAAAGAAATTCCACAAATTAACTTTTAACAAGGCACACCTGTTAATTGAAATGCATTCATTGTGGCTATTTGAAGAATCTCAAATATAAAATATAATTTGATTTGTTTAACACTTTTTTGGGGGTTACTATATGATTTCATGTGTGCTATTTCATAATTATGTCTTCACTATTATTCTACAATGTAGAAAATAGTAAAAAATAAAGAAAACCCCCTGAATAGGTGTGTCCAAACCTTTGACTGGTACTGTACCTCTACTGGTATGCAATCAAGCCCTTTTCCAGACTGAAATAATTGAATTGCCTTGAAGTTCCTACTCTGTAAGTTGGCCTTCACACAGGTATTTCTGTACAATTTGTTAATTTTACATTATTACTAGGGAAAAAATCCTTACTGTTATCATTCAGTGGAAATGGAGGAGACATTTGCTTAAAATATTTAGCTTCCTCATTCATACTATAATTTGGTGAATCAATTACTCCATAATTTGCAATGAGTATCTGTAAATTATTTTTCATAGCATTTCTATGTTGAAGATTTAAGACATTTTCCATCCAGTTCGCTTTATTTTTGTATTAAATTAAACTTCACAATGCACTCATGAAAAGCAAAGCACAACCTAAATGTTTTTTAAAATATTTTATTATTATTGGCTGCCACCTGTAGCGCCAAAACCGTAAAAGCTACCAACACCCAAACTACTTTTAAACGTCCAGACCGCCACTGGTTAGCGTGCTTGAATTTTTTTTTATACTACTAATACTTTTTACACTACAACCATATTTGGGACTCGTTTCAGTAAATTGGTCGTATGTCGCACGTCACTACTTCCCAGGAGAGGCATTTGAATGTAAACTTTTATTTTTGATCAAAATAATTTTTTCCAGATGCCTTCTGGAACATGTGAACTTTCATGTGCCTTAATAACAAACGTGTATGCCATCTGTAAATACAAATGTAATCGTTAAATTACGAGGCTAGTTGGTTTAGCCACGGAAAAAGACAGGAACATTCCCGCTAGGCATGATTGGCTGAGATAATGGATGGGCTAGACATGCTGAGACATGAGTTTGGATTGGTCTGCCATGCTTCTGTCTATAACATGAGCTGCTCAGTATGTCTAGGTAATCATTTCTAATGTGGCTTTTTTGAAAGATATCACGAAGAACTGCAAAAGTGATGCTAATGCTCTCCACTTTCAACAACTTAATCCGATGATGTGGCAATCCCTGATTTTAGGTAGAAATATTTTCATTGAACCAGACGTTGTAGAGTCTTCTAAAACAGCGATCAACAGTGTTGTTGTCACGGAAGAAGTTGACCTAGTTTTGAAATCAGTGCAATGCCCGGTCGAAGCAGAGTATGATAGTTAAGGAGATGGAGAAAATAATGCTGTTTGATTGCAAATATGCAGAGTGAGTCGAAAAGAGAACACTGTTGTATAAAACACCTGTCTCCGGATTACATCTTCAAACTAAAGGCAGCCATGGCATCCGTGACAGAGAGAGAGAAGCGTTCAGCCATGTATATGGGTAAGAGTGTCTAGCTAGCTACATTTTCAGATATTATAATTTTCTAATTTTGTCAAAGTCGTTTTCATTGGAATTTAAAGTGTGCTGTTAGCTAGCTAGCTAGCTACATTTTCAGATATTATAATTTTCTAATTTTGTCAAAGACGTTTTCATTGGAATTTAAAGTGTACTGTTAGCTAACATTCACTGGCTGGTTCGCTAGCTAACGTTACTTGTATGATCTGTGTAGTAATATTATTTGTATCTCAGAAAGAAAAATTCTTGGGTAGAATGCCCTGCTTTTATTTTGTCACACTCACAATCGTTAGCTATATTTTGTAATTTGCTTGCCATTAACTTTTAAATAATACTATTGTTGTGAGTTAATTTTCCTGTAATAATCAATAAAAATATGCTGAAGTTAAAACTTTGTCAGCTATGATATTGTTATTATTTGAACTACCTAGCGAGCTAACGTTTGCTAGCTAACAAGCAAGAAACGAACCAAAACATTGTTTAGAAAGTTACTTTTAGTTGCCTGGTTTGCTAGATTGACATATACTAAATTCATTTTTAAACGGATGGGTTTATTGGTGTTAAAATACAACATTAAAGCTATTATGGACCACCAGGCTGCTGATGTCATGCAGTCTGTCGTATTTGGGTTTATACTTTTTTATAATGATCATGACAAGTTTGATAACAGACAACAATAGATGTCTCTGCGACTGTCTACAGACTTGTGTATAATGTAGACGTATTATAAAACAGTCTTTAGTCTTGAAATCTTTGGTTGTTTATTACACTACCGTACTCACTCTGTTTAGCACATGGCCTCACGTATGAATCCTTAAAGAAATTGGTGGGGTTTAGGCTGAAGAGGGTGTGAACGATGCTGAATGGGCGTAGACCAGTGGTTCCCAAACATCATTGTAAGCCTGCCATACACATACTGTACGATACATTTATTAAACATAAGAATGAGTGTGAGTTTTTGTCACAACCCGGCTTGTGGGACGTGACAAAAAGCTCTTATAGGACCAGGGCACAAATAACAATATTATAGTAATCAATCATTTTGCTCTTTATTTAGCAACCTTACATATAAAACCTTATTTGTTCATCAAAAATTGTGAATAACTCACCACAGGTTAAGGAAAAGGGTGTGCTTGAAAGGATGCACATAACTCTGCAATGTTGGGTTGTATTGGAGAGAGTCTCAGTCTTAAATCATTTCCCACACACAGTCTGTGCCTGTATTTAGTTTTCATGCTAGTGAGGGTCGAGAATCCACTCTCACATAGGTACGTGGTTGCAAAGGGCATCAGTGTCTTAACAGCGCAATTTGCCAAGGCAAGAAACTCTGAGCACAGCCCTATCCAGAAATCTTGCAGTGGCTTCTAATTAAATTCAATTTTCACAGAACCGCTTGTTGCAGTTTCGATGAGGCTCTCTTGTAAGTGGACTGGAGGCAGGGCATGAAAGGGAAAACTAATCCAGTTGTTTGTGTCGTCCATTTCGGAAAAGTACCTGCATAATTGCGCACCCAGCTCTCTCCGGTGCTTCGTTATCACATTTGACATTGTCCGTAAGCTTGTTCATTTGCATAATTGCGCACCCAGCTCTCTCCGGTGCTTCGTTATCACATTTGACATTGTCCGTAAGCTTGTTCATTTGCACACAAAAAAATCATGCCATCATGGTGTGTTGTCCTTGTTAATGCAGACAGAAAAGACCTGCAACTTCTTAATCATAGCCTCAATTTTGTCTCGCACATTAAATATAGTTGTGGAGAGTGCCTGTAATCCTAGATTCAGATCATTCAGGAGAGAAAAAACATCACCCAGATAGGCCAGTCGTGTGAGAAACTCGTCGCCATGCAAGTGGCCAGACAAGTGAGAGAAAAAAACTTTAAGCTCATCTCTCAATTTTAAAAAACGTTACATGGTCACTGCCCATATCATTGCATAATGCAGAACATACAAGAGTGTTCAGGGGCCTTGCTTTAACAAAGTTAACCATTTTCACTGTCGTGTCCAAAACGTATTTCAAGCTGTCAGGCATTCCCTTGGCAGAAAGAGCCTCTTGTGGATGCTGCAGTGTACCCAAGTGGCATCGGGAGCAACTGCTTGCACGCGCGTTACCACTCCACTATGTCTCCCTGTCATGGCTTTTGCGCCATCAGTACAGATACCAGATACCAACACATGTTGACCACCAAAGTCAATTTGATGTCACAAAGCTGTCCAGTACTTAAAAAATATCCTCTCATGTTGTCCTTGTTTCCAGTGGTTTGCAGAAGAGGATGTCTTCCTTAATTGACCCCCCATAAATGTAACAGTCATATACCAGGAGCTGTGCCAGGCCCACCACATCTGTTGACTCATCCTGCTGTAACGCATATAATTCATTGGCTTGTATGCAAAGAAGTAATTGTTTCAAAACATCTCCTGCCATGTCCCTGATGCGTCATGAAACAGTGTTGTTTGATGAAGGCATTGTCTGTATAGTTTTTTGGGCCTTTCCCCCATCATTGTCCCAGCCATATCCGCGGCAGCAGGAATAATTAAGTCCTCCACAATAGTATGGGGCTTGCCTGTCCTAGCCACTCGGTAGCTTACCATATAAGACTCTTCTAGACCCTTCTTATTAATGGTATCTGTTGCTTTTATACATGTTTCACTACTCAAAAGTCGTCTTTATTCTCGCTCAAAAACCCCCGTGGCTTATTTTTCAAATGGTCATGTGTTGTTTCTAAATGTCTCCGCAAGAGTGAAGTTTTCCCGCGAAAGAGTAATGGTTATTGTGATTGGATGTTCATTATTTGACTACCTGTATTTGACATTGTGTTGTTATTTCGCTGAACACTAAATGGTTTAATTTTATTTTTGGCAGTGAAACGAGGCTACTCAGGCGAGAAAAAAAACTCACCCGAATGTATACCCCCGTTGGAAAATATAAATGTACTGTTTGAAAATGTGAATCCCATTTTTATCTGGCGTACCCCCGACGGCATTGCACATACCCCTGGGGGTACACGTACCCCAGTTTGGGAATACCTGGTGTTGACAAAAAAAGAGCTCTCCAGTAGGTGTGCTGTACCAAAATATTCAAGGGACATTTTCTCAAAAGTGGGGTAACAAGTTTATCAACTATCAAAGCAGAATTACCTTACCATTGTTCCTCAACTGTAATGTATTATATACCATTTTCTATCTCTGAGTCTCTACTTTTATCCAATGTAAAAAACACAATTCCAAATGTTGCTACATAAGACCAAATCGAGCAGGTTGGTAACATTTGCATAAATACCAATCCCAATGTGTTTACGGACATATTCAATCTCTCCCTATCCCAGTCTGCTCTCCCCACATACTTCAAGATGGCCACCATTGTTCCTGTACCCAAGAAGGCAAAGGTAACTGAACAAAATGATTATCACCCCGTAGCACTCACTTCTGTCATTATGAAGTGCTTTGAGAGACTAGTCAAGGATAATTTCACCTCCACCTTACCTGTCACTCTAGACCCACTTCAATTTGCTTACCGCCCCCAATAGGTCCACCTACGATGTAATCGCCATCACACTGCACACTGCCCTATACCATCTGGACAAGAGGAATACCTATGTAAGAATAATGTTCATTGACTATAGCTCAGCATTCAACACCATTGTACCCTCCAAGCTCATCATTAAGCTTGAGGCCCTGGGTCTCAACCCCGCCCTGTGCAATTGGGTCCTGGACTTCCTGACAGGCCGTCCCCAGGTGGTGAAGGTAGGAAACAACACCTCCATTTCGCTGATCCTCAACATAGGGGCCCCACAAGGTTGCGTGCTCAGCTCCCTCCTGTATTCCTTGTTCAACCATGACTATGTGGCCATGCACACCTCCAACTCAATAATCAAGTTTGCAGACGACACAACAATAGTGGGCTTCATTACCAACAACGACGAGACAGCCTACAGGGAGGAGGCGAGGGCACTCGGAGGAAAATAACTTCTCACTCAACATCAACAAAACAAAAGAGATGATCGTGGACTTCAGGAAACAGCAGAGGGGCACCCCCCTATCCACATCGACGGGACAGCAGTGGAGAAGGTGTAAAGTTTTAAGTTCCTCGGCATACACATCACGTACAAACTGAAATGGTAAGAAGGCCAAACAGCACCTCTTCAACCTCCGGAGGCTGAAGAAATTTGGCTTGTCACCCAAAACCCTGACAAACTTTTACAGATGCACAATCGAGAGCATCCTGTTGGGCTGTATCACCACCTGGTACGGCAACTGCACCACCTACAACCGCAAGGCTCTCCAGAGGGTGGTGCGGTTTGCACAATGCATTACCGGGGGCAAACTACCTGCCCTCCAGGACACCTACAGCACCCTGTGTCACAGGAAGGCCAAAAAGATCATCAAGGACAACAACCACCCAAGCCACTGCCTGTTCACCCCGCTATCATCCAGAAGGCGAGGTCAGTACAGGTGCATCAAAGCTGGGACCGAGAGACTGAAAAACAGCTTCTATCAAGGCCATCAGTGTTAAACAGCCATCACTAACATTGAGTGGCTGCTGCCAACAGACTGACTCAACTCCAGCCACTTTAATAATGTGAATTGATGGAAATTGATGTAAAATATATCACTAGCCACTTTAAACAATGCTACTTAATATAATGTTTACATACCCTACATTACTCATCTCATATGTATATGTATATACTGTACTCTATATCATCTACTGCATCTTTATGTAATACATGTATCACTAGCCACTTTAAACTATGCCACTTTGTTTACATACCCTACATTACTCATCTCATATGAATATACTGTACTCGATACCATCTACTGCATCTTGCCTATGCCGTTCTGTACCATCACTCATTCATATATCTTTATGTAAATATTCTTTATCCCTTTACACCTGTGTGTATAAGGTAGTAGTTTTGGAATTGTTAGGTTAGATTACTCGTTGGTTATTACTGCATTGTCGGAACTAGAAGCACAAGCATTTCGCTACACTCGCATTAACATCTGCTAACCATGTGTATGTGACAAATAAATTTGATTTGAATGGTAAGTATTTGGATACGCCACTGGTCTTTAACCGTTCAAGCTACCAAAACAACTTTATAATGTGCAGACGGGCACTGTTGCTTGACAAACCTTTTGATACTACTTATTATTTTCACACTACCACGGTATTTCCATAAATCCCAATGCATTTCAGGGACTTGAATGGTAAAAATTCCAGTCACTACTAGTCTTCCACCAGTTAACCTGAAAGTCTAAGCCTTTGTGAATTATTTTAAGGTGGTCATACCATGGATCATTTAGCTATTTGATTTAGAATTTTAGGACCCCTGTAGGTATCCCCCCAAAAATTGACCTTTACTACTATTGCCCATAGAAATGCATTAAATAACACATTCATAAATGGTAAAAAGACAGTTGCATTGTCTGTCCTGTATCTAGGATAAGAAAGCTCAGGAAATATTTTTTTGTTGTTGTCACGCCCTGGCCATAGAGAGGCTTTTATTCTCTATTTTGGTTAGGCCAGGGTGTGACTAGGGTGGGCATTCAATGCTCATTTTCTATGTTTTGTATTTATTTGAAGTTTGGCCGTGTGTGGTTCTAAATCAGAGGCAGCTGTCGAGTGTAGGTCTTTCGGAGCATGCAGTTGCATGGTTTGCTAACTATCTGTCTGATAGAACTCAGTGCACTCAATTTGATGGGCTTATGTCTGTTAAATTGTCTGTCTTGAATGGTGTGCCCCAAGGCTCTGTACTTGGTCCTCTCTTATTCACTATTTATATAAATGATTTAGACAAAAATGTCCAAAATGCACAACTTCATTTTTATGCTGATGACACTGTTATTTACTGTTGTGCCTCGTCTCTTACAAAAGCTTTCCAGAACATGCAAACTGCTTTTTACACTGTCCAACATACCTTGTGTCAATTGAAGCTTGTGTCAATTGAAGCTTATCCTCAATACTGACAAAACTAAACTAATGGTGTTTTCTCATGCAAGAAATAGACCTCTGAACCTTTCACCTGTAAGGGCAAGGAGATTGTGGTTGTAACCTCATATAAATATCTTGGAATTTTAATTGATCACGGCCTCTCTTTTAAATTGCATATTCAACAACTTACAAAAAAATTGAAGCTGAAATTGGGATTTTATTTTCTTGTTTTTCTTTTGAAGCCAGAAGGAGGCTAGTGTCAGCTACATGTATGCCTTTACTAGACTATGGGGATATTTTATATATGAATGCTTCCGCTCAGTGTTTGAGATCAATTGACACTCTTTACCATGGCACTTTGAGATTTATTTTAAACTGCAAAACCCTTACACACCACGGCACTTTATATACCAGGGATGGCTGGCCTTCTCTAGTCACTCGTAGGCTCAGTCACTGGTATACTTTTATTTACAAAGCCATTTTGGGTTTACTACCTTTTTATTTGTGCATTTTTATTGTTCAGAAATGTGGTGGGTACTCTCTTCGTTCGCTGGACTTTATCCTGCTAACTGTTCCAAATGTCTGAACTGAATTTGGTAAAAGAGCTTTTATGTACTCTGCGCCATAGTTTTGGAACACCTTACAAAATACTTTTAAACTGGAAGAACTTGTCCCGATTGGTGTTTTTAAATCACTGATGAAGGATTTTGAGGCTGATTCCCTGACCTGTCAATGTTTTTAATTTGCTGTTTTATACTATTGTGAATTCAATGGTTTTTACTAGATTACTTGTAGTTTTTCATGTTGTCTGTCTGTAATTTTTTTGTAATGACTTGGTGCTGCCTATCTTGGCCAGGGCGCTCTTGAAAAATAGATTTTAATCTCAATGAGCCCTTCCTGGTTAAATAAAGGTTAAATTTAAAAATAAATAAATAAAATAAAATAAGCTGTCTATCGTTGTCTCTGATTGAGAACCATACTTAGGTAGCTTTTCCCACTGTGTTTTTATGGGTAGTTGCTTTCTGTTTTTGTCTGGACCAGACAGAACTGTTTTGGTTGTTCTCTTTGTTGTTTTGCATTTTAGTGTTCAGCTTCGAATAAATAATATGAACATGTACCACTCTGTACCTTGGTCCTCACCTTCTTCCACCAATGGCTGTTACAGTTGATAACAAAACTACCTCAATTTTTTTTAAACTCACCACAGGTTAATGAGAAGGGTGTGCTTGAAAGGATGCACATAACTCTGCCATGTTGGGTTGTATTGGAGAGTCTCAGTCTTAAATCATTTTCCACACAGTCTGTGCCTGCATTTAGTTTTCATGCTAGTGAGGGCAGAGAATCCACTCTCACATATGTACATTGTTGCAAATGTGCATCAGTGTCACCACATTTAATTCAGTTTACTTAAGTAAATGGCATTTTCTAGTTAGTTATTAAGCTTGCAATTCTGTAAGGAATAGAAAAACAAAAAGGCTGAAGCACTACCAATTGGAAGGTAACCGAATTACTCACCATGGTGCACCATGGGGGTTACCTCGTCGCCTGTACCAGGAAGGTTGTAAATAACCACACCAGTGGCTCCACTTTCAGCAGCAGTCTTGATCTTCTCAGCGAAGGTGCAGTTCCCCCTCTGAATAAGGGCGATCCACAGCTCTGAGCTGTTAAAGCCTATCTGGAGACCACAGGCTAAGGGATTTGAATTAGGAAGAATCACCTCTCCGGAAACCGAGGTGACAGAAGAGTGGAGCCCATATAATCCACACTCACAGCTCTGTAACACCGTTTGGTTGTCACTTGTGTTAAAGTAACGCGTTTGAACGATCGCTTTCGTAAATATCATGTCCGCCCCAGCATGTTGAGCAGTTATCAGGCAGAGCAATGTGAGAAATCTCAAGCCAAATCTATGTGTGCCTTTCTTCTCCATTTTCCTCTCAAACATACTCGCAACTCCTGTAGTTCAGTCGAGCCCCGTCTTCCTGGTCAACGGCTGCCTGGAGCGCTGTACTATAGTGCAGTAAACTGATACCTCCCTTCTCTGTAACATAAACCAAGTCTACGTCAGTTGTGGTCTCTCTTATCTCAGTGGACCTTGCTCACAAGCTTTAAGTCCAGGTTTACCTGTGAGTGTTAGCCTGTTGATTTGACACATGCTTTTGTTTGCAATATTGCAGTGTTGTATTCCAACACACGATCTGTCTTCATTAGTTTCGGGCCAGTGCGCTATTAAATGTGTATAGGAGGACATGTTCTAGCAGGATTGAAAATGAGCAGTGTCAACAAACGCATTAAATGTCAATACAATACTGCTGCCATAAAAGTCCACAAGATAATGTGATACCGTAGGCTTAAAACACAGATCTAGCAAAAAAACTTTGGCAATTCTTTTGTACATATTTGCAGCAGCATCAATAATTGAAAAATGAATCCCAATGTGAAACCAGTTAAGGTGGTTTACTCTAAACATTTGAGCCATAAACTATATCCTCATTTTCAGGATGTTTACTCAAATATTCTACCTTCTGTATAGTTTTTCCAGAGCCCATGTAGCTTGTTTTTATCCTGTGGCATAAGGAAACATTAAGCATGTGCATATGGAAGACGAGTTGACAAGTCAAAACCCTTGCAATTTAAAACAAAATCCTCTTTAAAATGTGATTATTTTATTTAATGGTTTAATTATACTTAAAGTAAAATTCCACCCTGAAACTATATTTTGGTATTCATTTCATTAGTCCATTGTTGATATAGTCCCAAAATGGTTTTCATGTCAGCAATAAAATATTCAAGATATTTAACTTAAAAAATACAGAAATACTGCTGGTATGATTCATGCCTGCTGTATTTCTGTATTTTGGAAGTTATATATCTTACACTTGATTGCTGACATGCAGCTCAGAACAGCTGAATATGGATTTTAAAGAACTGATTGGGTCTTTGCTTGACACCAACAAACGCCCCATATTATCTGGCTCTGTGCCCCCCCTAAATCTTGACATTATACTTTTCAGGAGACTTTTATCCCTCCATAATTGGCTCTGTGGGTGTAACATTTATTGACAGTTTTGATACCTTCTGGAAACAAAGCTTGTTTCATAAGGAGGATGGGATCCACCCAAACAATTTTGGTTCCTGGATCCTTTCACAGCCTTATAAGGCTGCATTGAGACAATGATTTATCAATGACCCAAGCCCAGCTCAGTTAATCCCTACCATTGTGTCACTGAGTTATCATAATGCATCAGAAAATTTACATTTTTCAAGGGGCATTGGAAAACACAATGTAAGTAACCTAATTTATGTCCCTCTAACTGCCCTGAATGCCCCTGCTGGTCCTGCAACTATTGTATGCAGTAATAATTTGCCTATGAACCAGAGTTATACTGTTAGCACTAAGGCGGTGTGCCCTAGCAGGAAGTCCACTGTGTGCAGCTCACCCTGCAATAACATAAATCACATGAGCATGTCTACTTCTGCTTTGCTTCCAAGTAAAGCAATGAAAACAATCAAGCATCCCAGAAAAGTTCTGAAAATAGACCATGTTAACATACAGTTGATGTCGGAAGTTTACATACACTTAGGTTGGAGTCATTAAAACTCGTTTTTCAACCACTCCACAAATTTCTTGTTAAGTTAACAAACTAATTTTTGGCAAGTTGGTTAGGACATCTACTTTGTGCATGACACAATACTTTTTCCAAAAATTGTTTACAGATTATTTCACTTATAATTCACTGTATCACAATTCCAGTGGGTTTGAAGTTTACATACACTAAGTTGACTGTGCCTTTTAACAGAAAATGATGTTATGGCTTTAGAAGCTTCTGATAAGCTAATTGACATAATTTGAGTCAATTGGAGTGCGGATGTATTTCAAGGCCTACCTTCAAATTCAGTGCCCCTTTGCTTGACATCATGGTAAAATCAAAAGAAATCAGCCAAGACCTCAGAAAATAAATTGTGGACCTCCACAAGTCTGGTTCATCCTTGGGAGCAATTTCCTTACACCTGAAGGTACCACATTCATCTGTACAAACAATAGTACGCAAGTATAAACACCATGGGACCACGCAGCCGTCATACCGCTCAGGAAGGAGGAGACGTTCTGTCTCCTAGAGATGAACGTACTTTGGTGCGAAAAGTGCAAATCAATCCCAGAACAACAGCAAAGGACCTTGTGAAGATGCTGGAGGAAACAGGTACAAAGTATCTATATCCATAGTAAATCGAGTCCTATATCGACATAACCTGAAAGGCCGCTCAGTAAGAAAGAAGCCACTGCTCCAAAACTGACATAAATAAAAAGCCAGACTACGGTTTTCAACTGCACATGGGGACAAAGATTGTACTTTTTGGAGAACTGTCCTCTGGTCTGATGAAACAAAAAAATAACTGTTTGGCCATAATGACCACCATTATGTTTGGAGGATAAAGGGGAGGCTTGCAAGCTGTAGAACACTATTCCAACCATGAAGCACGGGGGTGGCAGCATCATGTTGTGGGGGTGCTTTGCTGCAGGAGGGACTGGTGCACTTCAAAAATAGCTGCATCATGAGGAAGTACAATTATGTGGATATATTGAAGCAACATCTCAAGACATCAGTCAGGAAGTTAAATCTCGGTTGCAAATGGGTCTTCCAAATGGACAATGACCCCAAGCATACTTCCAAAGTTGTGGCAAAATGGCTTAAGGACAACAAAATCAAGGTATTGGAGTGGCCATCACAAAGCCCTGACCTCAATCCTATAGAAAATATGTGGGCAGAACTGAAAAAGTGTGTGCGAGCAAGGAGGCCTACAAACCTGACTCAGTTACACAAGCTCTGTCAGGAGGAATGGGCCAACATTCACCCAACTTATTGTGGGAAGCTTGTGGAAGGCTACCCAAAACATTTGCCCCAAGTTAAACAATTTAAAGGCAATGCTACCAAATACTAATTGAGTGTATGTAAACTTCTGGCCCACTGGGACTGTGATGAAAAAAATAAAAGCTGAAATAAATAATTCTCTCTACTATTATTCTGACATTTCACATTGTGATCCTAACTGACCTAAGACAGGGACTTTTTACTAGGATTAAATGTCAGGAATTGTGAAAAACAGAGTTTAAATGTATTTGGCTAAGGTGTGTGTAGACTTCCGACTTCAAGAAACAAGGTTCATGAAATCAAAAATGTACTAGTAACAGATGACATTCATATTCTGACAATCTCTGAAACTCACTTAGATAATACCTTTGATGATAGTGGTAGCAATATGTTTATAACATCTACAGAAAATATAGAAATGCCAAAGGTGGAGGTGTTTATATTCAGAACCACATTCCTGTGAAGCTTAGAAAGGATCTCATGTTAAATACTGTTGAAGTGATATGGTTATAGGTTCATCTGCCTCACCTAAAGCCTATTCTAGTGGGAAGCTGCTATTCCAAGTGCTATCAGTCAGTATCTGGATAACATGTGTGAAATGCTTGATAATGTATGTGATATCAACAGAGAGGTACATTTTCTGGGTGATTTAAATATTGACTGGCTTTCATCAGGCTGCCCATTTTAGAGAAAACTTCAAACTGTAACCTGTGCCTGCAACCTGGTTCAGGTTATCAGTCAACCTACCAGGGTGGTTACAAACAGCACAGGAATGAAATTATCAACATGTATTGATCACATCTTTACTAATGCTGCAGAAATTAGCTTTAAAGCAGTATCCAAATCCAGCGCATGTAGTGATCACAATATAGTAGCCATATCTAGGAAAACCAAAGTTCCAAAGCCTGGGCCTAATATAGTGTATAAGAGGTCATAGAATACGTTTTGTAGCGATTCCTATGTTGTTGCTGTAAAGAATGTTTGTTGGTCTGTGGTGTGTAATGAAGAGAAACCAAACGCTGCACTTAACACATTTATGAAATTGCTTATTCCAGTTACTAATAAGCAGTGGTATTAAGTACTTCAGTAAAAATACTTTAAAATACTACTTAAGTCTGTACTTTACTAGTTATATTTTTTGACTACTTATAATCCACTACATTCCTAAAAAACATCATGTACTTTTTACTCCATATATTTTCCCTAACACCCAAAAGTACTCATTACATTTTGAATGCTTAACAGGACAGGAAAATGATCCAATTCACGCACTTATCAAGAGAACATCCTTGGTCATCCCTACTGCCTCTGATCTGGCGGACTCAGTGTGTTGGAGTGTGCCCCTGACTATCCATAAAATAAAATTTAAAAAAGAAAATGGTGACATCTGGTTTGCCTAATATAAGGATATTGAAATAATTTATACTTTTACTTTTGATACTTGAGACTTTTACTCAAGTCGTATTTTACTGGGTGACTTTCATTTTTACTTGAGTTATTCTCTTATCTTTACTTTTACTCAAGTTTGGCAATTGGGTACTTTTTCCACCACTGCTAATAAGCATGCACCCATTAAGTAAATGACTGTAAAAACTGTCAAATCCCTGTGGGTTGATGAGGAATTGAAAATGTTTATGGTTGAGAGGGATGAGGCTAAAGGAATGGCAAATAAGTCTGGCTGCAGAACCGATTGGCAAACGTACTGCAAATTGAGAAATCATGTGACTAAACTGAATAAAAAGAAGAAACTATACTATGAAAAAAAGACAAATGACAGAATGATAGTAAAAAGCTTTGGAGCACCTTAAATGAAATTTGGGCAGAAAGGCAAACTCTGCTCCATCATTCATTACAAAACCCAGTGATATTGCCAATTACTTTAATGATTTTTTCATTGGCAATATTAGCAAACTTAGGCATGACATGTCAGCAACAAATGCTCACACTACACCAGTATAACTGATCAAATTATGAAAGACAAGCATTGTACATTTTGAATTACCTACCGGGGTCTGACAACTTGGATGGAAAATTACTGAGGATAATAGGGGAAAATATTGCCACTCCTCTTTGCCATATCTTCAATCTAAGCCTATTAGAAAATGTGTGCCCTCTGGCCTGTAGGGAAGCAAAAGTAATACCGCTACCCAATAATAGTAAAGCCCCCTTTACTGGGTCAAATAGCCTTTGGAAAAAATGGTGTTTGACCAGACACAATGCTATTTCACTGTAAACAAATTGAAGAGACTTTCAGCACGCTTATAAGGAAGGACTTTCAACAAGCACGGCACTTACACAAAGTGAGAGAAATAGATAAAAAGATTGTGGGAGCTGTTTTGACATTATCTGCTGATGGAAAAACGTATGTGTTATGGCTTTACACCCCCTGCTATATTGTAGATAAAAAGATACCTGTCAAACAGAACACAGAGGGTGTTCTTTAATGGAAGCCTCCAACATAATCCAGGTACAATCAGGAATTCCCCTGAGCAGCTGTCTAAGCCCCTTGCTTTTTCAATCTTTACTAATGACATGCCACTGGCCTTGAGTAAAGCCAGTGTGGCTATGAATGTGGATGACTCAACACTATACACATCAGGTACTACAGTGAGTGAAATCACTGCAACACTTAACAAAGAGCTGCAGTTAGTTTCACAATGGGTGGCAATGAATAAATTAGTCCCAAATATATATATTTTTAAACTAAGAGCATTGTATTTGGGAACACACTAAATTTATTGGATAAATGAAATGTCATGTAATATTTTTAACTGTAAGTAAATGTCTTAATGTTGCTGGACTCCAGGAAGAGTAGCTGCTTCATTGGCAGCAGCTAATAGGGATCCTTAAAAAAAAAAAATACAAAACATTTTGGGACTATATCAACAATGGACTAATGAAACAAAAACCAAAAGTTTTCCTTTTTCTCCAGATACTCAGAAAAAAATGAAAATTGCCACAAACAATATCTACAAAAATATTTCCAGAATTTAACAATAAAATGTGACTGCCTAATCATGTTAACAAAGAACAAATTAATTTCAGACATATTGTGGTCCAATATATTATCCAAAGCCATGTCTGTCATTCTATACACCTTGGTGATGAGAACCTCTTCTTTCTCTTCTCCCAGATGACAGAGGTCAGGGATATGCACAAAATGTGTCTTTCAGCTCCACAGCAGTTGACAAAATTGATTCTGAATGAACAAAAAAGAAAAACCAGCATACACAAAGTAACTGTCCAGTTAAAATCTCACTTTTAAAAGTTGATAAACTGTTACCTCCATACCCAAATAATGTTGTTGACGCATTCTATACTCATATGTGGCCAAAGCATAAATTGGAGAAAAAAACATCTGAAAAACCCCACCTCAACCTTGTATCTCAAACAGACCGCTTCAAAAATGCTTGCCATTTCCTCAGAGGATGATGTCATCCTCCTATGGAGGATGAGCTGACCAATCAGAGGAATACTCGCATTAATATTTTTAATGACCGCTATACACCCACACCATTCTGTTGTTGGGGTACGCCAACACCACTCTAATACAGAAAATCTGCTTTTTAACATCCTTTATTACACTTTTTTTTGAAGAAAACTATTCTACTCTTAGTGTAATTAATTATAGGTCATATTTCATAGAAATCTGGAAACACTGGACAGTTACTTTAAGTTGTAGAAACATTATGCATACAGCCCTCCTGATTACAGTGTCTACATTTTACATAATTAATGAATCAATGCTTAATATTATGTGTAGACAGAATGTACCATGAAAATCATGTTTGATTTGAACCTGCACTGTACCATGTAATCAATACTCAGTCTAACCTCAGGAATGGACAGCATGTTTGCCATAACTGCTCTCTTAAGTGGACTCTTGAGTTTTAAAGTTGAAAGCCCCACTTGAAGGTCAACATTAGGAAATTTGATATTGTAAATATGCTTGTGAGCAGGTCATGAACCACGAATAGTTGTCGGCTTGAAAATCCGCCTCAGCTAAAAGCAGTGCCCCATATCTGGCTCCAAGGGGTGTGTCTTTATCCTCCCCTCCTGTCCCCCTCTACCAGGTGTGTTACCGGGTTCGCGGAGAGCAGCTTCACTCAGGCTCAGGGGGTCTGCGAGAGGGCAGAGTAAGCCTGCAGACAGACAAGACAGAAGTGTGTTGTCATGGGGGTCTTGAGGCAGACCTAAGGACCTGCGGTCCCCAGATGGCATCACAGGAACAAAAGCAGCATTGATGGCCATCCACTGGTTTATAGAGAGAGAGAGAGAGAGAGAGAGAGAGAGAGAGAGAGAGAGAGAGAGAGAGAGAGAGAGACATGGTAGTGTGTCCAACTCCTGTACTCACAACAATACAGTGAGTATAACATACACAATTATACATTCATGCATGTCCTACTTTAACAAAGGGAGATGTATAATGAATCAAATCAAACTATTATACTATTTAAAATAGTATACAATCAACACATTTTAGAGTAAAACAATGAAAGAAGTAAAAGCAAACAAGCAATAAAATATTAATAAAACAAAAACACGAAGGATGTATAAAACAAAATCCCTGATTAACTCAAGTCAAATGAAAGAAATGCAAATAAATGATGAACATTACCAAATATTGTGGTTTTATAGTATCCTTTGCAGGCTACTGGTGAGAAGGTGTCTGTGGTTTGCTCTAGTATTCACCTGGCAGCATGGAGGTTACTCTGCTGCAGCAGAAGGGTCTTGTCAACAAATCTGAATTTCTGAGAAAGGCAATCTGGGTAAACACAACTAGAATGTAAATGGGTCAATGGTTTGACGTGCATATTTTGGTGTCCGAATGAAATATTTTACAAAAATCAACAACCAATATATATACATTTGATGTTATGAAACTACGTTCTTTCTCTTTTACTTTGTCCTAAAAGAGTTAATGGTTAGATGTGAAAAGATTGTCATTTTTTCATTCTGTGCACCTGTCCCCAAAAAATTATACAATCTATAAGTGTTAATAAAACATCTTAAATCATAACAAAACCGTCAAAAGATTATTCTGGCATGATTTTATAATGGTCTACTGCACTACATTTTAATATGGGTAAGGCAGTTTAGGCAGAAAGGTTTTAAATACTTTAAATACTTTTGTCTGGAAAATTAGCCTTCATGATTATCATTCGTTGCAACTGACATAAAGTCACCATTTTGGATCAAATCACATGATGATATACTAGTGACAATATGTCACATCATTAAGATGCCTGTGAGGCACAATGTAATAAGTTCACATTTCCACTCCCTGTCAGGTTTTACCCCTCCCAGAAAACGCTAAAAAACAATAACATTTTTCAATTATCTGAAAAGCTTGTATATTATTTTGATACTCAAGATGCATACTTAAGGTAAAAGTCAAGTTCTCACATGGGTATACAAGCAGTTGCCTGTAAAACATGTTTACGTGAGAAAAATCATATGGTACAGCCAAAATTATCATTCAGTCACCAGAATTTCCAGTTGCACCATATGACTAAACAGTTATACTGAATGATATCAATCTCTTTGTCTTAAGTTATCTATTCATCTATTTAAAAAAAAAAATTGTACACAGAAATACATAATATTATTTACTTTTAAGTAAAAACAATTTTTTGAAGGATAAGGGTGTTTTATGTCTGTGTTGTACAGTTTTATAGTAGTGCACATCAAGAAGCTAATAATGAAAATATGTGTAAATAAAAAACTACTATCCTATTAATCTAGATATACATCTTATGTGTGTGCAAAGTGTTGCTACAATTAAGTTTCATTTGCTGAGACGGAGGAGACATCAGAGACATCAAATAGGCCTATCTATCTCCTGGCAACAGTAGAAGAGGGTGACAACTGTTGAGGAGAATGTATACACACATTTTGTGAAAGTGTCTCAACCTGGATCCCTTAAGGACCTGAAAGAGGTCTTCAACCAAAATCTATATGTTCCAGCAAAGCACCAGTTCAACTGGATCCACCAAGTAGAGAACTGTAGATTTCTGAAGGAAAGTCTCACAGAGGAAGAGGTGGTCGTTCACATAGATTTCTCTGAGAACTTTGCATGTAAATTGGCCACAGAAATCCAGGTGTTCCACTTTGGGGGAAGTAAACAGCAGGCTACGATCCATACAAGTGATGTGTACACATCAGAGGGAAGCCAGTCCTATGCCACCATATCTGACTCCCTTAGACATGATGAGAGAGCAGTATGGGCTCACCTGGAGCCTATCCTAAGAGATGTAAAAAAACAAGAATCCACAAATTGTGACACATGATGAGTGATGGTCCGGTTACCCAATACAGAAACGAGAAGAATATGTACCTACTCAGCATTCATATATCTTCGGATTCAAACAAATCACCTGGAACTTTTCTGAAAAGACCCATGGGAAGGGGTCACCAGATGGCATGGGCAGGGCTGTGAAACGTTGTGCGGACAAACACGTTCAACGGGGGGAGGATGTGCAGACTCCCAAGGAGCTATTCAAACTACTTGGGAAGAGTGGATCGAGCATAAAAATTATTTTGGATTGCAGATGTAACTAAATATGACAAAGCCGTGCCCAACAACCTCGCTGGAGTCAAAGGAACCATGAAATTGCACCAGGTCACCTCCACAGAGGCACGGAAAGTAAAACACTGAAGTATCTTTCTTCTGTAGCATACCAAGCATCTGCAACATCTGTTTCAGTCCTGAGGAAGTGAACTTCAATGAAGATCACGATCAAGAGGACACCATCACTGAGGTACAGCAAGATGAAGCTGTGGCCAAGTCAACACTAACTACAAGTCTAAGCAGATTTGTCATTGTCAGCTACGAACACCGCCCCTTTGCAGTGGCACGTATTCATGGACGCAAAGGGAAGCCAGGCTTCCTCAAATATTTGACAAAAAAAATAAAAAATTACAATATATATATAAAATTGATATTTCATCTCTGTGTTTTCATAATTTTCCATCAATTCGCAAGTGGCTGAATCTCACTGGAGAAATCATCAGTGTTGGCATTTGGATGGCATTTGCGGTCAACTTGTCTACAAGTAGGGCAGTTTTTTTTATATACACAGTACCAGTCAAAGGTTTGGACACACCTACTCATTCATGGGTTTTCTTTATTTTTATTATGTTCTACATTGTAGAATGAAGACATTAAAACTATGAAATAACACATATGGAATCATGTAGTAACCAAAAAAGTGTTAAACAAGTGTTACAAATACTCTGTGTCTCAAAGACACAGCGGTGGGAACCAAAAATATAAAATTTGTACTCATCAGACCGAAGGACAGATTTCCACCGGTCTAATGTCTATTGCTGTCATGTATTGTCATGTTGTGTGTTTCTGTCCTTTCCTTTCACCCTGTCTCCCTCTGCTGGTCGTATTAGGTTACCTTTTCTCCCCCGCTTTCCCCCAGCTGTTCCTTGTCTCCTCTTGACTACCTCGTCACCCCTTCTCCCACCTGTTCCCCTTTTCCCTCTGATTAGTCCCCTATATCTCTCTCTGTTTTTGTTCCTGTCCTTGTCGGATTCTTGTTTGTTGTGTTTCATGCCTGAACCAGACTATCGTCATGTTTGCTGTAACCTTGTCCTGTCCTGTCGGAATCTGCCGGTCTATCTGAGCCTACCTATGTTTGGTTATTAAAGAAGCTCTGTTTAAGTTAATTCGCTTTTGGGTCCTCATTCTCTCACCGTAACAGAAGAATCCGACCAAGAATGGACCCAGCGACTTCGGATCCTCTCCACTCAGCCGTCGAGATCCAGGGAGCGATGCTAGGCAGACACGAGCAGGAATTGTCTGCTGCTCGACATGCCGTTGAGACCCTGGCCACCCAAGTCTCCAACCTCACAGAACAGGTTCACCATCTCCGCCTCGATCCACCGGCCACTTCCAGGGCTTTCGAATCTCCGGAGCCCAGAATCAATAACCCGCCGTGTTACTCTGGGGAGCCCACTGAGTGCCGCTCGTTCCTCACCCAGTGTGATATTGTGTTTTCTCTCCAGCCCAACACTTACTCCAGGAGCACTGCTCGTGTCGCCTACGTCATATCTCTCCTTATTGGACGGGCTCGTGAGTGGGGCACGGCAATCTGGGAGGCAAGGGCTGAGTGTACTAACCAGTATCAGGACTTTAAGGAGGAGATGATACGGGTTTTTGATCGATCTGTTTTTGGGGAGGAGGCTTCCAGGGCCCTGTCTTCCCTATGTCAAGGCAATCGATCCATAACAGACTACTCTATTGAGTTTCGCACTCTTGCTGCCTCCAGTGGCTGGAACGAGCCGGCTTTGCTCGCTCGTCTTCTGGAGGGTCTCCGCGCAGAGGTAAAGGATGAGATTCTCTCCCGGGAGGTTCCTTCCAGCGTGGATTCCTTGATTGAACTCGCTATTCGCATTGAGCGACGGGTTGATCTTCGTCACCGAGCTCGTGGAAAGGAGCTCGCGTTCTCCGTTGCCCCCCTCTCCGCATCACTACCATCTTCCTCTGCCGGCTCGGGAGCTGAGCCTATGCAGCTGGGAGGTATCCGCATCTCGACTAAGGAGAGGGAACGGAGAATCACCAACCGCCTCTGTCTCTATTGCGGTTCTGCTGGTCATTTTGTCACTTCATGTCCAGTAAAAGCCAGAGCTCATCAGTAAGCGGAGGGCTACTGGTGAGCGCTACTACTCCTGTCTCTCCTTCAAGATCCTGCACTACCTTGTCGGTCCATCTACGCTGGACCGGTTCGTCAGCTTCCTGCAGTGCCTTAATAGACTCTGGGGCGGAGGGCTGTTTTATGGACGAGACCTGGGCTCGGGAACATGACATTCCTCTCAGACAGTTAAGGGAGTCCACGGCCTTGTTCGCCCTGGATGGTAGTCCTCTCCCCAGGATTCAGCGTGAGACGCTACCTTTAACCCTCACTGTTTCTGGTAATCATAGCGAAACCATTTCTTTTTTGATTTTTCGTTCACCTTTTACACCTGTTGTTTTGGGCCATCCCTGGCTAGTTTGTCATAATCCTTCCATTAATTGGTCTAGTAATTCTATCCTCTCCTGGAACGTCTCTTGTCATGTGAAATGTTTAATGTCTGCTATCCCTCCTGTTTCCTCTGTCTCTTCTTCACAGGAGGAGCCTGGTGATTTGACAGGGGTGCCGGAGGAATATCACGATCTGCGCACGGTGTTCAGTCGGTCCAGGGCCACCTTTCTTCCTCCACACCGGTCGTATGATTGTAGTATTGATCTCCTTCCGGGAACCACTCCCCCCCGGGGTAGACTATACTCTCTGTCGGCTCCCGAACGTAAGGCTCTCGAGGATTATTTGTCTGTAGCTCTTGACGCCGGTACCATAGTCCCCTCCTCCTCTCCCGCCGGAGCGGGGTTTTTTTTTGTCAAGAAGAAGGACGGGTCTCTGCGCCCCTGCATAGATTATCGAGGGCTGAATGACATAACAGTTAAGAATCGTTATCCGCTTCCTCTTATGTCCTCAGCCTTCGAGATCCTGCAGGGAGCCAGGTTTTTCACTAAGTTGGACCTTCGTAACGCTTACCATCTCGTGCGCATCAGGGAGGGGGACGAGTGGAAGACAGCGTTTAACACTCCGTTAGGGCACTTTAAATACCGGGTTCTTCCTTTCGGCCTCGCTAACGCTCCAGCTGTCTTTCAGGCATTAGTCAATGATGTCCTGAGAGACATGCTGAACATCTTTGTTTTCGTTTACCTTGACGATATCCTGATTTTTTCACCGTCACTCCAGATTCATGTTCAGCACGTTCGACGTGTCCTCCAGCGCCTTTTAGAGAATTGTCTTTTTGTGAAGGCTGAGAAGTGCACTTTTCATGCCTCCTCCGTCACATTTCTCGGTTCTGTTATTTCCGCTGAAGGCATTAAGATGGATCCCGCTAAGGTCCAGGCTGTCATTGATTGGCCCGTCCCTAAGTCACGCGTCGAGCTGCAGCGCTTTCTCGGCTTCGCGAACTTCTATCGTCGTTTCATCCGTAATTTCGGTCAGGTGGCAGCTCCTCTCACAGCCCTTACTTCTGTCAAGACGTGCTTTAAGTGGTCCGTTTCCGCCCAGGGAGCTTTTGATCTCCTCAAGAATCGTTTTACATCCGCTCCTATCCTTGTTACACCTGACGTCTCTAGACAGTTCGTGGTCGAGGTTGACGCGTCAGAGGTGGGCGTGGGAGCCATTCTTTCTCAGCGCTCCCTCTCTGACGACAAGGTCCACCCTTGCGCGTATTTTTCTCATCGCCTGTCGCCGTCGGAACGTAATTATGATGTGGGAAACCGCGAACTGCTCGCCATCCGGTTAGCCCTAGGCGAATGGCGACAGTGGTTGGAGGGGGCGACCGTTCCTTTTGTCGTTTGGACTGACCATAGGAACCTTGAGTACATCCGTTCTGCCAAACGACTTAATGCGCGTCAGGCGCGTTGGGCGCTGTTTTTCGCTCGTTTCGAGTTCGTGATTTCTTATCGTCCGGGCTCTAAGAACACCAAGCCTGATGCTTTATCTCGTCTCTTCAGTTCTTCAGTAGCCTCCACTGACCCCGAGGGGATTCTCCCTGAGGGGCGTGTTGTCGGGTTGACTGTCTGGGGAATTGAGAGGCAGGTAAAGCAAGCGCTCACTCACACTCCGTCGCCGCGCGCTTGTCCTAGGAACCTTCTTTTCGTTCCCGTTCCTACTCGTCTGGCCGTTCTTCAGTGGGCTCACTCTGCCAAGTTAGCCGGCCACCCTGGCGTTCGGGGTACGCTTGCTTCCATTCGCCAGCGTTTTTGGTGGCCCACCCGGGAGCATGACACGCGTCGTTTCGTGGCTGCTTGTTCGGTCTGCGCGCAGACTAAGTCCGGTAACTCCCCTCCTGCCGGCCGTCTCAGGCCGCTTCCCATTCCCTCTCGACCGTGGTCTCACATCGCCTTAGATTTTGTCACCGGACTGCCTTCGTCAGCGGGGAAGACTGTTATTCTTACGGTTGTCGATAGGTTCTCTAAGGCGGCTCATTTCATTCCCCTTGCTAAGCTTCCTTCTGCTAAAGAGACGGCACAAATCATCATCGAGAATGTTTTCAGAATTCATGGCCTTCCGTCAGACGTCGTTTCGGACAGAGGTCCGCAATTCACGTCTCAATTTTGGAGGGAGTTTTGCCGTTTGATTGGGGCTTCCGTCAGTCTCTCTTCCGGCTTTCACCCCCAGTCTAACGGTCAAGCAGAACGGGCCAATCAGACTATTGGTCGCATCTTACGCAGTCTTTCTTTTCGCAACCCTGCGTCTTGGTCAGAACAGCTCCCCTGGGCAGAATACGCCCACAACTCGCTTCCTTCGTCTGCGACCGGGCTATCTCCTTTTCAGAGTAGCCTCGGGTACCAGCCTCCGCTGTTCTCATCTCAGTTCGCCGAGTCCAGCGTCCCCTCCGCTCAGGCTTTTGTCCAACGTTGCGAGCGCACCTGGAAGAGGGTCAGGTCTGCACTTTGCCGTTATAGGACGCAGACTGTGAGGGCTGCTAATAAGCGTAGAACTAAGAGTCCTAGATATTGTCGCGGTCAGAGAGTTTGGCTCTCCACTCAGAACCTTCCCCTTAAGACGGCTTCTCGCAAGTTGACCCCGCGGTTCATTGGTCCGTTCCGTATTTCTCGGGTCATTAATCCTGTCGCAGTTCGACTTCTTCTTCCGCGATACCTTCGTCGCGTCCACCCGGTCTTCCATGTCTCCTGTATTAAGCCCGTTCTTCGCGCCCCCGCTCGTCTTCCCCCCCCCCCCCCCCATCCTTGTCGAGGGCGCACCCATCTACAGGGTCCGCAGGATTTTGGACATGCGTCCTCGGGGCCGTGGTCACCAGTACCTCGTTGATTGGGAGGGGTACGGTCCTGAGGAGAGGAGTTGGGTTCCCTCTCGGGACGTGCTGGACCGTGCGCTGATCGAGGATTTCCTCCGTTGCCGCCAGGTTTCCTCCTCGAGTGCGCCAGGAGGCGCTCGGTGAGTGGGGGGGTACTGTCATGTATTGTCATGTTGTGTGTTTCTGTCCTTTCCTTTCACCCTGTCTCCCTCTGCTGGTCGTATTAGGTTACCTTTTCTCCCCCGCTTTCCCCCAGCTGTTCCTTGTCTCCTCTTGACTACCTCGTCACCCCTTCTCCCACCTGTTCCCCTTTTCCCTCTGATTAGTCCCCTATATCTCTCTCTGTTTTTGTTCCTGTCCTTGTCGGATTCTTGTTTGTTGTGTTTCATGCCTGAACCAGACTATCGTCATGTTTGCTGTAACCTTGTCCTGTCCTGTCGGAATCTGCCGGTCTATCTGAGCCTACCTATGTTTGGTTATTAAAGAAGCTCTGTTTAAGTTAATTCGCTTTTGGGTCCTCATTCTCTCACCGTAACAATTGCTCACGTTTCTTGACCGAATCAAGTTTCTTCTTATTATTGGTGTCCTTTAGTTGTGTTTTCTTTGCAGCAATTCAACCATGAAGGCCCGATTCAGTCTCCTCTGAACAGTTGATGCTGAGATGTGTCTGTTACTTGAACTCTGTGTAACATTTATTTGGGCTGCAATTTTTGAGGCTGGTAACACTAATGAACTTATCCTCTGCAGCAGAGGTAACTCTGGGTCTGCTTCTTTTTCTGTGGTGGTCCTCATGAGAGCCAGTTTCATCATAGCGCTTGATGGTTTTTGCGACAGCATTTGAAGTAAATTTCAAAGTTCTTGACATTTTCCGCATTGACTGACCTTGACTGACTGTCTTAAAGTAATGGTGGACTGTCATTTCTCTTTACTTACTTGAGCTGTTCTTGCCATAATATTGACTTGGTATTTTCCCAAATAGAGCTATCTTCTGTATACCACCCTAACTTGTCACAACACAACTGATTGGCTCAAACGCATTAAGGAAAGAAATTCCACAAATTAACTTGTAACAAGGCACACCTGTTAACTGTTCATCCAGGTGACTACCTCATGAAGCTGGTTGAGAGAAAATAGTCAAAATAAAGAAAACCCTGGAATGAGTAAGTGTGTCCAAACTTTTGACTGGTACTGTATATGTTTTACTTGCGCACGCACACACATAAATCAGTTCCATGGACAGCAACATGATATTTGTCATCTTTAAGTTTGATTTCAGTGTATTAAACTAAGCTTGTTGATTTGATGATGTTTAAATGTTTACGTTGAAATGGTGCTGGAATTGCGGTGCTCCTGTTTTCTGCTGACTTACAGTAACTCTATGGTGATAAATCAGTAGTTGTTTAGTAAACTGTCAAACTTAAACTTTCTTGACCATGCTACAGGTGATAATTGCTACTGCCGGGGCGGCAGGTAGCCTAGTGGTTAGAGCGTTGGGCCAGTAAACGCAAAGGTTGCTGGCTCGAATCCCTGAGCCGACAAGGTAAATCTGTCGTCCTGCCCCTGAACAAGGCATTTAACCCACTGCTCCTGGGTAGGCTGTCATTGCAAATAAGAATTTATTCTTAACTGACTTACCTGATTAAATAAAATAATAAAAATAACTGTTTGTATGCTATATTTGCTTTGTGGACTTCACCACACAGATGTTGCTCTCCAGTTTTGTGATGAAATAAACGTATGTGTAGTTGAATTTATTCCGTGACTGTTGTCACGGCCTTATTGTATGGTGGCGAATTAACTAATGGGTTTGAGCAAACAACCTAATTATCACAACATAGGTTATAATATGATGTTTTTACTGGCTTGGCTTTCTCAGTGATTTTACTCACGCAACGCTACCGCCCCTTTGTAGGCCAGGTACTGAAGGTGATTGGGGAGGAGGTGCTGATCACTTCTATGCAGCAGTATGGAGTGAGGAATGTTTTTGTCTGGTCATCTGTGCCAGACATTACCTTGTACTATGAAGGAGATGTGAAGGCATCTCGGCTGTCCGACACAGACTGGGCTGCTTTCTTGTCACATTAGTGACATCATCAAACAAACTGAGGAATGCAAGTTTTGATAATTGTCAACTTGAGTTTCTGCAAAGAAATAAGTTGTATTTAAATGGTTGAACCTCATGAATTGTTTTCACATTTATCATTTTTTGAATTGTCAATTTTAATATTGCACTGTTCTGCACAAACTTAAAAACACATCGGTGGATGTTTTAATGGTACATTAATGTTTTTACAAGACATTGCACAGAGCAATTTCATTTGTTTTTAATCAAATGAGTAATTGATGTAATGTAGAAGAACACTTTCTTATACGTTTTGTATTTTAATGTTTGAATGTCATTACTGTACTTCAAGAACTTTACTATGTATGTATTACATTGATCATCTTAACTGTTTTAACATTGTTTGAACAATGTATCATAATGCAGAATTTTTAGCATTTTTAGAAGTTCATTGCCATGTTCATGATGAAATGTTTCTGCGTGATAAACATTTGAGTCACATTTTTTTGTAATTTATTACGCATTAAAGGCATCATTGTTGTTGAATAAGAAACCATACTGTTTATGTATGTGTGTGTTTCTGTAAGAGGGAAAGAGATCTGCCTAAAAAAATGACACTGTAAAATAAGTCATTCGGTGCAACCAGCAATGATCATTAGGTACTTAATGGTTAAAAACAATAACATTATTATATTGTCTAATAAAATGCAGAGAAGCTCAGTCTAAGAGAAAAATGCATTTTTTGTCAAATTGTATATGGTTTTAATTTCTCTAACAGAAGTTTCAGTTGACAGTCATTCAAAATGTGGGATCTTTTTTTAGGAGGTAAATTTAAGTTGCATAAAAAGCGACAAATCCTGAATGTGCATACACATTGTAGGTAACACTCAAGGGAGCATAAAAAGTGTTTTTCGAAATTAATATTTTTACCTTTTAAAATGTTTTTGAAAACCTTATTCGTCATTGACACAAATATTCTGACACTTCTCGTCTCTGCTTCAGCCACGAGCAGCTTTCCCACGATGATCCATCACAGTCCGTAACCACTTTCTCTTGGAGCGCCGTCACTCTTGTGGGATATCTTAGAAACAAAAGAATAGTAGGCATATCAGTGTCACTAGCCTTGTTGTAACACCCCTCATTAATGGCAAGCAGTTTCCATGGTTCCAGACAGACAGCATAGTTAATTTCTCAGGCTAGCCATGCTTAGTTCATAAAGAGAGGAATAGAAGCTAGGCCACAGATAAATGTTGAGATAGTATGTTCATGTGACACAGCACTCTTATACCTGATGGACTTTGTTGTCCACTGGCTCTGGTTTGGTCTCGGTTTCTATCTAGTGGACCAACTTCTTCCTCTGATTCAGAATCACTCTTCTCTTTCTGCCCCACTAGCTCCTATTCTGTAAAGCCACGGCCAGCTTCTCTGTGAACAGACCAAGCTCTCATAACCTGAGCTACTGGGTGGGTCCCTGATGGGCATAGAGAACTGATTATGGCAGATGATAGAAGTTGATTCAGTACATTTTCTCTTGCATCCTGGCCTGAGTGATGTAGCATTGCTTTATCACTCTAAAAGACTAAATACAATTATTCTAAAACACGCAAGTGACGTCATCATGACAATGTAAAATATACAAATACAATTTCAAATGCCGTAGTAAAGGGGAGTTACTAAACATTTAAAATTGTACTTGTAATGTTGACAGTCATATAGCCCACCTGTGTTTTGAAACTCACCTCTTCTTGGGTTGTTTTTCCCCCGTCTGCTGAGTGAGCTCTGCACACCAGAGGGCGCTGTTTCCATGTTTTTCTGCGTTTCAGTTACGTCTACAGTTTTCTGATCACCGTGTGGGTTAGGTACAGCCACAACAGTCTCACCCACAGACTGAATCGTATTCTAAACTTGACTTACCAACGGCAAATCATTCATGTACAGGTAACAGTTTTTTTTTTTTTGTCTTTCAATGTATTTCAATGTCTTTCAATGTATTTCATCGACTTTAGATAAAGATAATTAGTGTGTTAAAATAACATGAAATGTGTTATATACACTGAGTATAGCAAACATTAGGAACACCTTCCTAATATTGAGTTGCGCACCTCTACAAGGCGTCAAAACCATTCCACAGGGATGCTGGCCCATGTTGACTCCAATGCTTCCCACGGTTGTGTTAAGTTGGCTTGAAGTCCATTGGGTAGTGGATCATTCTTGATAAACATGGGAAATTGTTGAGCGTGAAAAACCCAGCAGTGTTGCAGTTCTTGACACAAACCAGTGTGCATGGCACCTACTACCATACCCTGTTCAAAGGCACTTAAATATTTTGTCTTGCCCATTCACCCCCTGAATGGCACATATCCACAGCACACCACCCTGCAGCACACCACCCTGCAGCACACTGCTGGCTTGCCAGATGCTGTTGGAAGTGGTGTTAGAGGGCCAGTAAGAGGCACCCTTTCCTTTGGAAAAAATATCCCAATTCCCCAGGGCAGTGATTAGGGACATTGCCATGAGTAGGATGTCGTCTTTCGGGTGGGACGTTAAATGGGTGTCCTGACTCTCTGTGGTCACTAAAGATCCCATGGCACTTATTGTAAGAGTAGGGGCGTTAACCCTGCTGTCCTGGCTAAATTCCCAATCTGGCCTTCATACCATCATGGCCACCAAATCATCTCCAGCTTCCAATTGGCTCATTTATCTCCCCTATAACTATTCTCCAGGTCGTTGCTGTAAATGAGAATGTGTTCTCAGTCAACTTACCTGGTAAAATAAGGGTTAAATTGAAATGTCTCAAAGCTTAAAAATCTTCTTCTTTTTTTACCTCCGCTTCATATACATTGATTGAAGTGGATTAACAAGTGACATCAATAAGGGATCATTGCATTCACCTGGTCAGTCTGTCATGTGTTCTTAGTGTTTTGTGTACTCATCTATCTAGAGTTATCTAGAGTTAGAGAAAAGTATTGACGTGTCACTCCACCATGATACTATAATACAGTTGTTTTTTTTAAAAACCACATTGTGGACCACTCAAACTGAGTTTTGAAACACTAAAAACAATCATAGGCAAACATGGTACAGGCGTAATATCTAATGCCTTACATAATCTATACACATTTATGCATAAAGTACAGCGGCTAAAAGGACAATTAGGCTCTTTTAAAAATAAAGTATCCGTTGGAGGATAAGGTGGCAGGCTTTGGCACAGGCATTTACATTATTGTTACCTGATAAAATGTCACATAATTGGTTATTTCATCAAGACTGTTAAAATTTAGATTTTGTCCAGACAGCTGACCAAAAGATCCTCCTTAAGTTCATTGTATAACCCACAGTAAAGCAATCAATAAAGCCTACCTGGTCTGACAGTGCCTCCTCTGGCCATGCCACATACTGCACAGCAATGATCTGACCTTGGATTGCCAGCTGCTTGTGCTAACGATAATGCAGACCCTCCATCTCCCTCTTTAGGTCATTTGCAGCAACCAGAAGAACTTGAGCTGGTGAATGGGAAATAAATATGAAAATGATTAAATGGTGATGTCTGCTGTGGTTAAAAAACAACAAACATACAAAAACCAGTGTTGCATATTACAGACATCTTTCCTTCATGAAAAGGTTCACCTCACTCATCTGCCACTGACTGTGTGAATATCTGAGGGGTGTGAGGGAAGCAATAATGGCCACCAACAACAGTCTTCTTCAGCATAATGCTGTCCTTCAGTCTTGGTCCACTGGTCGAAGCTTCACCCTGGGGTCTGACAGGTATGGCTGGCCCTTGTGATACCCTGAGGGAAAACTACATCAATCAAGTGAATCAATACATTCTAGATTATATTAACATAATGTCGCATTGTGTCCATATATAATTTTTTAAATACAACAGTTGTACTGTTTATCTTTTCTTTGTTTCTTTGCAAATGACAGCTGCACTTACCGGTATTAAATATATGTGTCTTGCAGCTGCTGGTGAGGTAAGGCAGTGAGTCTTGCTCTTAACACTTTCTCATCTGAGTGCACACCAGGTATGTTACAATGGGATATGGGGAGGGTACAGAGCAGGGAGAAAATTAGTACAATTAGGAGAGTTCTGTTGCCGTTTACCTATGGAATTGTTTGTATTATAGCTACTAACTGTTATAGCTATTACTATAGTAAAAATATTTGCTTGGTATATCCCATGGTATATTTATGGTTGTGAAGAAGCAGAAAGCTCCAAAATAAAATGACTATTGGATGTTCCACTGCATTTACCCAGCACTAAGTCCAGTATTTTTCTGGGCCTGCAACAGATGGAAACAAATCATGAGTATTTGTGTTACATTTTCAGAATAAATGACTAGTCCAAATCTAACGAACACCTCTGACCTGCGGACCCCTTACTCTTGACTCTCTCCACCCGACCCACAAAAGTTACCAAGCCAATGACATCACATGCAGAATTGTTCTTCAATTCTTATCTAGAAGAAAAACATTTATAAGAAGCAAGGAATGAGTAGTTCATGCATATGATAAAGACTGCTTAGTAATGTTGTAAATGTTACCCAGGGAAAGGCCTTTGTTTTTACATACAATCTCATTTAAACTGCATAATGTGGTTGTGAACTTACCTGGTGGTGAACTGATAGGAAGCCTTAGGCAAGCCCCATTGAGACTGCACACTTGGCTGGAACCACAGTAAGGAGTGCAGTGGGATTCCAAGGATTCAGACAGATTTCTACAAGGCCATGCATAGTAAAAACGAAGAGTTTCACAGTATTCAGTATACAGTGTTCAGACAGAATATTATTTCAAAATGACCAATCGGGAGTATCTGTCTGGCAATGTACGTTGATGTATGTTGATTTGCTAAGTTGTGAATCACTAGGTTAGGTTGAGTTCAGTACCTACTGAGTGAAAGCTCTTCATTCTGTGGTTGTCTATGTCAGGTCGAGACCTGTTTGGATGACTCTGCTTGAGGGTGTAGTTTTGGAGGTAGAGCACAGTTCCAACATTCAGTCTCTGGTACCACTCGGGCCACAGCTCATTCTACATGACAAGGGGCATGGTGACACTTTGGTCTGCTCCCTCAAAGTAAGTCTGGAGCATGGAGAAATACACAAAGAGCGCCAATCCTGATGAGACACTTCATAAAGACAACATTCAAAGAAACGTTAATTATATTGTCAGGGTTGAGTAGAGAAGAGATGGTATATGTGTAAAGTGTTATTATGATATAGATACTACTCACCTGGTTCAGGTAATCACCATTGTAATTACCACAATAGTTAGCAACTGAAATTCTCATTTGACCATCTAGAACCTATGCTCTGCTTTCAGGACCCTCATTATTCCAAAGAGACAGGTAATGTTTGTGGCCCATCTGCAGGGGTGCATCACTTTGCAATGCCACAATGTTTCTAAATCCATCCTTGGTAACCATGGGGAGGGACTCAAAGTCCTTAATCTTGCGCAAAACATTAGACTTCTTTGAACCATGTTCAATATCATCAGTGTAAACACAAACCTGACCAAATAATTTCTCATTGTAAACAAATGAGTCCTGGGTAATATTATTATAAATTCCACAGCGAAGGTTTTTGTGGACCAGATCATTTAAACTACGGTCAGAATACACGTGGCTTGCCAGACTCACTGTCGTGTCTTAGCTGTAAAGTTGTTGTTGTGTCAAATATCTATATAGTCAAATAACAGTATCACTTTTGTCAATTTGAAGTGTATGAGTTTTTGCTGTAAAGAACTGTCCCAAAATAGAGTGTAAGAAATATGTCAAATTAGATGTTTTCTCAACTTCTTCAGGTATGGTTAATTAATATGCATAACAGACCGTGCACTGGGCGAAATGGGTTTTAAAAAAGTATCTTGGTAGCTATGTAAACACAGTTTTTAAACAGCCATTTGCTGACTACTGTACAGCAGCTGACCACGCAAACAAGGGTTACCGTTAACCATTAACCCAGTGCTAGCTGTATATGTCTTGCCAAATCAAATCTTGCACAAAAACGCGACTGTAGTAACTAACTTTAGCTACATAGCTAACTCCGCTGTTAGTCAGCCAGATAGCTAGCATGCCAATGATACTGATATGATATCCGTTCTTCCGGTTTATGACTAGCTAGCTAGCTAACGTTGGCTACTTTTTGACTTACGAAAACGAAGTTGTTTGGAAAATTGGAGCTACAGTATACTTTCTGATAGTAGGCCGAATTTATCAGAGTTTAGCTTTTACTTCGGCGCCAGTGGATTTGAATATAGGAAGCTGTCATTCCACACATCAACGCTGCAGCACTGACTACGTAGCCTACTACATACACACACTAACGTTACAGGACCAAAAGTATGTGGCACCTGCCCGTCGGACATCTCATTCCAAAATCATGGGCATTAATATGGAGTTGGTACCCCCTTTGCTGCTACAACAGCCTCCACTCTTCTGGGAAGGCTTTTCACTAGATGTTGGAACATTGCTGCAGGGACTTGCTTCCATTCAGCCACAAGAGCATTAGTGGGGTTGGGTGATTAGGCCTGGCTCGCAGTCAACTTTCCAATTAATCCCAAAGGTGTTCGACGGGGTTGAGGTCAGGGCTCTGTGCAGGCCAGTCAAGTTCTTCCACACCAATCTCAACAAACCATTTCTGTATGGACCTCACTTTGTGCCATGGGGCATTGTCATGCTGAAAAAGGAAAGGGCCTTTCCCAAACTGTTGCCACAAAGTTGAAAGCACAGAATCGTCTAAAATGTCAATGTTTGCTGTAGTGTTAAGATTTCCCTTCACTGGAACTAAGGTGCCTAGCCCAAACCATGAAAAACAGCCCCAGACCATTATTCCTCATCCACCCAACTTTACAGTTGGTACTATGTATTCGGGCAGGTAGAATTCTCCTGGCATCCGCCAAACCCAGATTCGTCTGTTGGATTGCCAGATGGTGAACGGTGATTCATCACTCCAGACAGTTTAATGGCGGGCGAGCAATACACCACTCCAGCCGACGCTTGGCATTGTGAATGGTGATCTTAGGCTTGTTTGTGGTTGCTTGGCCATGGAAACCCATTTCATGAAGCTCCTAACGAACAGTTATTGTGCTGATGTTGCTTCCAGAGACAGTTTTGTGTTGCAACCGATGGCAGACAATTTTTACAAGCTTCAAGACTTGGCGGTCCCTTCTTTGAGCTTGTGCGGCCTACCACTTCGTGACTGAGCCGTTGTTGCTCCTAGACGTTTCCACTTCACAATAACAGCATTACAGTTAACGAGGCAGCTCTAGCAGGCTGGAAATTTGACAAACTGACTTGTTGTAAAGGTGGCATAAGTCACTGAGTTCTTCAATAAGGCCATTCTACTGACAATGTTTGTCTATGTAGATTGCATGGCTGTGTGCTCAATCTTATACACCTGTCAGTAACGGTTGTGGTTGAAATAACCAAATCCTTTCATTTGAAGGTGTGTCCACATACTTTTGTATATATAGTGTATTTTAACAGGACTGGACTCCTTTCAGAGTTACATCAGAGAGAATAAACTTCAGTTACACATTAATGAAAACATGCAGAATAAAGTGCACCAAATGCATGTTTTTTTTAATATTTATTTTTCAAGATACCACATTATCAAGATTAATTGATTTATAAATAATTCAATATCACATAATTAATATCCAAGCTGTTTCAGAATGTAAACTTTTTATTAATTTATTTTAAAACAATATTAACAATATGTTAAAGCTTATTTTTGATGGTATATACAGACAGAAAAAAAACAAGCCATACAATAGACTGTGAAACACCATAACACCAACTTGCTGAACTGAAGAAAATAATAACCTCACCTCCCCAAATAAGACACTTCAATAATCTGTTACAAAATACTTCTGTTTGTTTTACTTTAAAATCATGTAACATATATTCAATCTATTTGACATCTCATAAAATAAAGAACTATATAATCTCAACATGTTTTGTACATTCTATAATACAATATTCTCAATTAGTTTTCTGCAATGCAATGGCTAATATGTACCAGGTTCTGTTTTTGTTTGTCTTACTTTTTCCTGGCAAATGTTTTACAGTATGCATTGATTGACCCTCCACCCCATATGCTGCAAGGATGCACAGTCCATTCTAAAGGTCACAAATGCAAAAGTCAAAGTAACATGATGCCTTTAAAAAAAGAATGACACTTGATGAAGAATTCATGAACATAAAAATATAGTCTGAAACGGTGAAACAAAAAGTGCATAATCTACTGCTGGGGGAGACAGATTTAACAGAATCATAGAAAGAGCCAGTACCATTTGATCTAGCGCAGCAATCACAATGAAGAAACACACATACCAATAAACATGAACATTTGTATAAACTGAAGCAATACACAGCAAACACACAATGGCTCTCAGCATGACCTTAAATGTAGGAAATCATCTGTGGCACTGGGTTAATCGAAATTAATAACTGCCTCTGGTTTGAAATGGGGGCAACTAATGCAAATTCTTTACATACGATGGTTAGCTAGAGAGTACACTGGACACTTGTGAGAACATGGTTTACTGTTATTCTATGAGCTTGATAATTAAACATACACTACATGTTCCTTCAACCAGCATCAAAAGGCAGTTTACCTTATGATTGGACATTGAGCACACTGAACCAACAACAGTTTTTTTGAATGATAAGGTTGAGTGGAGGCCAACCTAGGGAGTCATTTAGCTGACAATCAACAAACAGTATTTTAAAATGATGCAGCATTAACAGGACAGTTGTCTAAACAAATCTGCATGTAGGTCTTGAATAGAGTCAATGTTGTGTCTTTAGAGTAATAACAAACTGACACAGTAATGATGTTGAAACAATGTGTTGCTCATATAACTTAAAACAATGTTTACGTTGGGCTGACCCCAGCAAGAGGCCAACACAAGTTCTACTGAAAAATAGAATGGCTCCCTTTTCCCTCATGCCAGCATCATTCTCAGACCAGTTGTTGACCTGCGTCTTTAGTGTGGATTAGTCATTCTAACAAAGTCTTCAGCAGATACAAGCTGTACCTCAGTAAAGCTACTGCTTATATTTATGGTTGAAGGAATGTTAAAGATATTTTAATACAAAAATATTTCCATTTCATTCACATAGTACATTGGTTTATAGTATACAACTATATCTCTATTTTACATGAGTACATACCTGCCTAGAAACGTTTATTTTCAAAATTGACATTGCACATAGTAAAAGGGTAAACCAGCACATACTCGAAGCATTCTACAACTTTCTTTAAGCATCTCTTCAACCAAAATGAACAGCACCAGTCTTCATGGGAGTGACTGTGACAGATGAAGTGACAGTGACTCAATGTACACAGCAGATTGCTAGGATTGTCATAAACATTGTACAATTAAAGATTCTTATTACTCCACAATGCATTTCTACCTTCACTTCATGTCAAAGGGCACATTTAGTTTGATTAGAATTCCAATATGGTGTTACATTTTGTTATGGCTATTGACATACTCATGGAGAGTAAAGGAATTTTGAGGCATACAGTAGGTCTGTTTGTTTGACGGATGTTTCTCGGAAGGACTTTCCCATTCAAATATTACAATATCTAATGAACGTGGGGGAACTCAAATCAGATACCTAATGATGTAGTTACTGAGCTAATGTAACTTTAAAGAAAAATAATAAGAAATATGTAGTATTATTTGATTGTCATTTACATTAGCAGGTAATTTATCTCTGGTTAGTATTTTGTTATTACAGTTTTCCTGAAATTACCAGAGTGTATGGACATAATAACTCATGCATGGATAAATCCACTAATAGACTCCCTCCTACCAAAAAAAATATATATATATATTAACTGACTAGCAAATATAAACCATGTAACCAGAAAATGATGACAAGTTGTTAATGTAATACTGAGAATAAATGTGTGATTATTAATAATTTGTGGTTATTTCCACAAATAACCTGAGAAGAAAGTTGCGTTACGAAAGCATACATAATCAATGTATGACAATTACAATATATTAGTGACATCTTCTTAATCATTGCAGCATCTGTTACATTTGATACAAAACAATAATAAAAAGAGTCCTTGGTTAGTAGTTTATGGTTGTGAGCCATTTAAGGCATTAGGACCCTACCCACTGGGCACAAACTGGTTGAATCAACGTTGTTTCAATGTAATTTGTCGACGTATTGTGATGTGGAAAAAAGTAATCAAACTGTTGTTCAGAGGCTGAAATTCCAACCACAGGATTATGTCAGCAAGTTAAGCAATTTTCAACATAGAAACCTTGTATAAAATGTCAAACGTACCCTTGACACAACATCAGATCTTCAACGTTATATCCACTATAAAAGTTTTTTTAAAAACATAGACTGGGCAGCAACTCCTACTGGAGAGTTGCTCCATCTACAGTACAGCTATTAATTTGGTCTCCCATGCAGGGTTTTAACCAAGCCCAGCTTTAATATTTGTCACTGACTACTACCAATGTGCTATCGTGAGAATGATTATTGAGACCTCTTAATAACTCAATATATTCACTGTTGCTATTGAAGTCATTCCAATGGGTAGGTTTAACAGATCAAATGAAATGTAACCATACTTTATAAGTCAGACAGTATATCATCAATGATACTAGTCAGGCACATATAGCATTTAAAAAGTAATCAGCATCTATTGTTTCAATTCAACCCAGAGTTCAACTAAATATAGACAATACATACAGTGCCTTGCGAAAGTATTCGGCCCCCTTGAACTTTGCGACCTTTTGCCACATTTCAGGCTTCAAACATAAAGATATAAAACTGTATTTTTTTGTGAAGAATAAACAACAAGTGGGACACAATCATGAAGTGGAACGACATTTATTGGATATTTCAAACTTTTTTAACAAATCAAAAACTGAAAAATTGGGCGTGCAAAATTATTCAGCCCCCTTAAGTTAATACTTTGTAGCGCCACCTTTTACTGCGATTACAGCTGTAAGTCGCTTGGGGTATGTCTCTATCAGTTTTGCACATCGAGAGACTGACATTTTTTCCCATTCCTCCTTGCAAACAGCTCGAGCTCAGTGAGGTTGGATGGAGAGCATTTGTGAACAGCAGTTTTCAGTTCTTTCCACAGATTCTCGATTGGATTCAGGTCTGGACTTTGACTTGGCCATTCTAACACCTGGATATGTTTATTTTTGAACCATTCCATTGTAGATTTTACTTTATGTTTTGGATCATTGTCTTGTTGGAAGACAAATCTCCGTCCCAGTCTCAGGTCTTTTGCAGACTCCATCATCTTCCAGAATGGTCCTGTATTTGGCTCCATCCATCTTCCCATCAATTTTAACCATCTTCCCTGTCCCTGCTGAAGAAAAGCAGGCCCAAACCATGATGCTGCCACCACCATGTTTGACAGCGGGGATGGTGTGTTCAGGGTGTTGCTTTTACGCCAAACATAACGTTTTGCATTGTTGCCAAAAAGTTCCATTTTGGTTTCATCTGACCAGAGCACCTTCTTCCACATGTTTGGTGTGTCTCCCAGGTGGCTTGTGGCAAACTTTAAACGACACTTTTTATGGATATCTTTAAGAAATGGCTTTCTTCTTGCCACTCTTCCATAAAGGCCAGATTTGTGCAATATACGACTGATTGTTGTCCTATGGACAGAGTCTCCCACCTCAGCTGTAGATCTCTGCAGTTCATCCAGAGTGATCATGGGCCTCTTGGCTGCATCTCTGATCAGTCTTCTCCTTGTATGAGCTGAAAGTTTAGAGGGACGGCCAGGTCTTGGTAGATTTGCAGTGGTCTGATACTCCTTCCATTTCAATATTATCGCTTGCACAGTGCTCCTTGGGATGTTTAAAGTTTGGGAAATCATTTTGTATCCAAATCCGGCTTTAAACTTCTTCACAACAGTATCTCGGACCTGCCTGGTGTGTTCCTTGTTCTTCATGATGCTCTCTGCGCTTTTAACAGACCTCTGAGACTATCACAGTGCAGGTGCATTTATACGGAGACTTGATTACACACAGGTGGATTGTATTTATCATCATTAGTCATTTAGGTCAACATTGGATCATTCAGAGATCCTCACTGAACTTCTGGAGAGAGTTTGCTGCACTGAAAGTAAAGGGGCTGAATAATTTTGCACGCCCAATTTTTCAGTTTTTGATTTGTTAAAAAAGTTTGAAATATCCAATAAATGTCGTTCCACCCAATGATTGTGTCCCACTTGTTGTTGATTCTTCACAAAAAAATACAGTTGTATATCTTTATGTTTGAAGCCTGAAATGTGGCAAAAGGTCGCAAAGTTCAAGGGGGCCGAATACTTTCGCAAGGCACTGTATAGGCCTAGGGTTTAAAGCTTGGTTGATTTCAAATGTCATCTTCATGTTAATCATTAATATGTTGGATTCACGTCTCCAAGTTAAAGAATAGGACTAAATCGAATCAAAAACTTTAAATGCACCTAAAATACAGTTTGATTTGATTTAGTATATTCTTTAACTTTGCGTCTTGGTTGAGATGGAGATGTGAATTCAACATATTCATTATTCATTTGTAGACATACTGGAATTGAAGCCAGACTTAGTCAGTGGCACCACTTTTGCAATAGAGTAAATGGCCTATTAACTTGTCGACAATTTAACAAATTATATGTTGGATTGACGTCTCCAATTTAACCAAAAATAAAAGTTAAAGAATAGGATTAAGCCAGTGGCTCAGATGAAACCATCCAAGCGTAAGATATCCTTTAAATGTTGATATTTGGTTGTTGTCCACCAAACACAATTCAATATTACTTTTGTGATACAGTAAATAGCCTAAAGTTAAGGCTATTTTACAAACTAATGTAACAGTATTTATTCAGCCTAAATGAGTAATGCATCCATGGCCACATTTTGAAATGAGTCTACTGTAACTCTAAATGTCTTATGTAATCATAGAAAGCTTGCATGTTCAAAATAGCATGCAAAGGTCGCAGGTCTGTAGAGATTGTTATAATAATTGCTATAATAATCTGTGCAGAATCTTGAACAGAATTGATCACTTTCACTATGTACTTTTAAATGTAACCTCAAATGCAATCCAGGTCATTGGGTTGTGCTATGAGATGAAGCACAGTGATAACACATTAAGTTGTTGTATAAATACAACATATCTGACATTCTATTCCCATTTGAACTTTGTTGTGCTTTTAAATGGTTGAAATCGCAGTGATAACACATTTAGACGACAACTGAACCAAAGATCAGACATTGTTTTTCCATTGGAATTTGGTTGTGTTTTTAGATGCTTGAAAGCATAGTGACAACACATTGGGAATTCAAAAAACTTCTGGTTGTCTTTTTGAGTGGGTGAATAAATGCTGAAATCTCATTGATCAACGTCTCAACCAAATATCACCCACATTTCCATATTAAAATGATGTGGTGTGCCCAGTGGGTATTGTTTTATATATTTAAATTCCCCAATAAAAATGCACACAGTAGAACAGCAAGACATAACAATAATGGCTGCCTGCTTACACTTGTTTTGAAATATATGGTAAATTAACAAACATGCTATGGTAGTCTACTAATAAGGTTTGCTCCGTCCATTAAAGTGTAAATAAAAAAATATGAAGCCTGATTTTTACGAATTATTTAATGAAAATGTTGGCATTAGTAATTGGTACTTTTCTTTAGTTTTAGAAAATTAAATGTCAACATATTTGATTCTATAGTGAACATAATAGGGTTATACTTGTATGAGGATAGGTTTCCAGTTGCTTTGTCAGTCATTTAAACAATATATTTTTTCAAACATGGACTAATAGTGTTGGGTGGTGAACATACTATAGTGTTTAATAATGATATCAATTACAGTATACAGTGCATTCGGAAAGTATTCAGACCCCTTGACCTTCTCCACATTTATTACGTTATAGCCTTATTCTAAAATGCATTAAATAACAATTCATTCCTCATCAATCTACACACAATACCTCATAATAACATAGCGAAAACAGGTTTTTAGAAATGTTTGCAAATTTATATAAAAAAAACTGAAATACCTTATTTACATAAATATTCAGACCCTTTGCTATGAGACTCAAAAATGTAGCTGAGGTGCATCCCGTTTCCAATGATCATCCTTGAGCTGTTTCTACAACCTAGATTGGAGTCCACCTATGGTAAATTCAATTGATTGGACATGATTTGGAAAGGCATACACCTGTCTATATAAGGTCTCACAGTTGACAGTGCATGTCAGAGCAAAAACAAAGCCATGAGGTCGAAGGAATTGTCCATAGAGCTCAGAGACAGGATTGTGTCGAGGCAAAGATCTGGGGAAGGGTACCAACAAATGTCTGCAGCATTGAAGGTCCCCAAGAACACAGTGACCTCCATCATTCTTAAATGGAAGAAGTTTGGAACCACCAAGACTCTTCCTAGTGCTGGCCGCCTGGCCAAACTGAGCAATCGGGGTAAAAGGGCCTTGGTCAGTGAGGTGACCAAGAACCCAATGGTAACTCTGAGAGAGCTCCAGAGTTCCTCTGTCTAGATGGGAGAACCTTCCAGAAGGACAACCATCTCTGCAGCCCTCCACCAATCAGGCCTTTATGGTAGAGTGGCCAGACGGAATCCACTCCTCAGTAAAAGGCATATGACAGCCCTCTTGGAGTTTGCCAAATAGCACCTAAAGAATCTCAGACGATGAGAAACAAGATTCTCTAGACTGATGAAACAAAGATTGAACTCTTTGGCCTTAAAGCCAAGCATTACGTCTGGAGGAAGCCTGGCACCATCCCTACGGTGAAGCATGGTGGTGGCAGCATCCGGCAGGGACTGGGACAATATTCAAGAACGAGGGAAAGATGAACTGAGCAAAGTACAGAGAGATCCTTGATGAAAACCTGCTCCAGAACGCTCAGGACCTCAGACTGGGGCCAAGGATTCACCTTCCAACAGGACAACGATCCTAAGCACACAGCCAAGACAATGCAGGAGTGGCTTCGGGACAAGTCTCTGAATGCCCAGCCAGAGCCCAAACTTGAACCTGATCGAACATCTCTGGAGAGACCTGAAAATAGCTGTGCAGCGACGCTCCTCATCCAACCTGACAGAGCTTAAGAGGATCTGCAGAGAAGAATGGGAGAAACTCCTCAAATACATGTTTGCCAAGCTTGTAGCGTCATACCCAAGAAGACTCGAGGCTGTAATCGCTGCCAAAGGTGCTTCAACAAAGTACTGATTAAAGGGTCTGAATACTTATGTAAATGTGACATTTCCTTTTATTTATTTCATATAAATTTGCTAAATGTCTAAAAACCAGTTTTTGCTATGTCATTATGGGGTACTTTGTGTAGATTGATGAGGAAAAAATGGATTAAATTCATTTTAGAATAAAGCTGTAACGTAACAAAATGTGGAAAAAGGGAAGTGGTCTGAATACTTTCCGAATGCACTGTATCTAGGATGACTGATTTGAATGTGTGATGAAATAACAACTGATGTCCAACATCAAAATGAACCCTTCCTTTACATTTCCTTCTGGGGAAAATATTGTTGTTTTATAGGTTTGTAAAACTGCTGTTTCATAACAAAAAAAGTATGCAACAACTGCACAACAAAACCATAACCATAACTCACAGACACAAAGTGTTTTTCATGTGAAATGAAGATGCAACTTTGAAGAAGTAAATGTTCACTGCTTGTGTTTACTCTCTGAACATCAGGACAGATGCTATGAACAAGTGCCGTCAGTGCACAACTAGACTCACCTAACAATAACCTATTTTTTTTGTTGAAAACATATCTGCATAAAAACACATAGCAGAACTGTTTTCCTTATGATTACTTTCATAGTTTTCTCCATCCAGCAGTGTCATGATGAAGTATGACGTGTAAGCATGGTCCCAGTAGCTTTGTGGAGTGGGACAGAGAGGCTGGTGGTGCAGTGAAGCACAAGCCTTCAGCACACGGACTCCTTTTTCATTTCTGGGAGAGCTGTCACATTGGGGGCCGCCACCGGTCCAAGCAGCCTCTGACTGTGGTTCACCCCAGCATGGGGTACAAAAACTGCTTTGTCTGAAAAGGGTGGCTCCTTATCAGAAGTAAGGTCACCACAGGCATATTTTCATTTTTTTTGTTGCTGTGGAAACAAAGCCACTTTGGCTTCTTAGACAGCGAATAACACTGCACAGCATGGCGCCAAATAGCCTCTGTCTCTTCTATGCATCCCATATAATTCTGCCACTGAACCTGTGACAATACATTTCAGGGGATAACTAACAACTCTGTTTGAGTCTTCGGTGCTACCGAGTGAGCATATTTCGGAAGTCTGAAAGGTTGCCAGTCTGGTTTTGGGAATGGTGGTGTTGTTGCTGCTGTTGTTGTGGTTGCTGCTGCTGCGGTTGTTGTTGAATATAACCCACAGTACCTTGCTGTGGGATATTAGTGGCGTGGAAGAACGCCTGAGTGGGTCCACTGTGTAAGAGTCCTTGGGGCTGCATCTATCAACAGAAAGGGATCAAGGCATAAGTGAGGTGATACTAGTTCTTCTACAGAGTGAGCCAAACCCCCGCCAGCCCAAGGCCTGCGATCACACGACTGCAAGTAGTAGGACTACTACTTTACCTGAAAGAACTGCTGTGGCTGCTGCAGCTGTAGAGAGTGATGGTTGGCCTGCTGCTGTGGGTGGTAGGTGGGCTGGGCCTGGTGCGTGATAAAGCTGTTGTGAGGGATCATGATGGGGGACGTGAATACAGGGGAGGGGACCAGGACAGCGTTGCAGTTCACCTGCTGCATGGGGAACGATGGGGTCATCATCTGCTGCTCCAGGGTGTATCTGGGGAGGGATGAGCGCAATCAACCGGTCAACTACATTTACTGTGTTCATTGTAACAGAATATGTTTATTTTGTCTTTAACGCTTAGATTTCTGTATGGTCTGATTATTTGCAAATACAGTTGAAGTTGGAAGTTGACATACACTTAGGTTGGAGTCATTAAAACTTGTCTTGCAACCACTCCACAAATTTCTTGTTAACAAACTATAGTTTTGGCAAGTTGGCAAATCTACTTTGTGCATGACACAAGTAATTTGTCCAACAATTGTTTACAGTCAGATTATTTCACTTATTACAATTCCAGTGGGTCAGAAGTTTACATACACTAAGTTGACTGTGCCTTTAAACAGCTTGGAAAATCCCAGAAAATTATGTCATGACATTAGAAGTTTCTGATAAGCTAATTGACATCATTTGAGTCAATTGGAGGTGTACCTGTGGATGTATTTCAAGGCCTACCTTCAAACTCAGTCCCTCTTTGCTTGACATCATGGGAAAATCAAAAGAAATCAGCCAAGACCTCAGAAAAAAATGTGTAGACCTCCACAAGTCTGGTTCATCCTTGGGAGCAATTTCCAAACACCTGAAGGTACCACGTTCATCTGTACAAACAATAGTACGCAAGTGTAAACACCATGGTACCACGCAACCATCATACCGCTCAGGAAGGAGACGAATTCTGCTTCTTAAGAGATGAACGTACTTTGGTGCGAAAAGTACAAATTAATCCTAGAACAACAGCAAAGGACCTTGTGAAGATGCTGGAGGAAACAGGTACAAAAATATCTATATCCACAGTAAAACGAGTCCTATATCAACATAACCTGAAAGGCCACTCAGTAAGGAAGAAGCCACTGCTCCAAAAAAGCCAGACTATGGTTTGCAACTGCACATGGGGACAAAGATCATACTTTTTGGAGAAATGTCCTCTGGTCTGATGAAACAAATATAGAACTGTTTGGCCATAATGACCATCATTATGTTTGGAGGAAAAAGGTGGAAGCTTGCAAGCCGAAGAACACCATCCCAACCATGAAGCACGGGGGTGGCAGCATCATGTTGTGGGGGTGCTTTGCTGCAGGAGGGACTGGTGCACTTCACAAAATAGATGGCATCATGAGGAAGTAAAATTATGTGGATATATTGAAGCAACATCTCAAGACATCAGTCAGAAAGTTAAAGCTTGATCGCAAATGGGTCTTCCAATTGAACAATGACCCCAAGCATACTTCCAAAGTTGTGGCAAAATGGCTTAAGGACAACAAAGTCAAGGTATTGGAGTGACCATCACAAAGCCCTGACCGCAATCCTATAAAAAATGTGTGGGCAGAACTCAAAAACCATGTGCGAGCAAGGAGGACTACAAACATGACTCAGTTACACCAGCTCTGTCAGGAGTAATGGGCCAAAATTCACCCAACTTATTGTGGGAAGCTTGTGGAAGGCTACCTGAAACGTTTGACCCAAGTTAAACAATTTAAGGCAATGCTACCAAATACTAATTGAGTGTATGTAAATTTCTGACCCACTGGGAATGTGATGAAAGAAATAAAAGCTGAAATAAATCATTCTCTCTACTATTGTTCTGACATTTCACATTCTTAAAATAAAGTTGTGATCCTAACTGACATAAAACAAGGAATTTTTACTTGGATTAAATGTCAGGAATTGTGAAAAACTGAGTTTAAATGTATTTGGCTAAGGTGTATGTAATCTTCCGACTTCAACTGTAAGTTTATATCATGTGTTTTAAGTACAATCAGGTCATATCAAGGATAAATGTTCTCATATTTCACTGCATGTACTACATATGGGTCAAATAACAGACCATGTAAAGAAAGTCAACATAATGATTATATACACACTCAATCACACACTTACTTGGTTTGCTGGATGGCTGTGTTGCACTGGGAAGTCTGGGAGCTCATACTGCTATCAGGTAAGAGGGTATGCATTGGCTGGTTGAGCAGCATGCTGCCAGAAAGAACGGTCTATGTCAGTGTCAAATCTGGAACTCCAACCTTTCTAAAAATGACCCCTGGGCCATGAGGGCTGAGATTGCACAAGCTGGTATTTTCCACCCTTGACATACTTATCCATCTCAAAAATACAGTGTGAGTCCAATAGACAAGACAAAAGGTTTTGTGACTCAAGGAGACTATTCCCTCTCCAATATCCCCCTAACCTTTTTCTTCTAATCATTTGATTTCAACCTGAAGAACTCAAATCTACTTTTATTTTCATTTTTGATTAAGTTAACAGAAGGACAAGACTTTCATATCAAGGTAAGCTGGTGTTAAGCAGGTGCTCTTTCATTCAGAATTCATACAATGTAGTCATGATTAACTTCAAATCATAAAGCTTTGTTTTGATAATATACAGCTTGCCATGTCAATGTTTCCCAAAATGTATTCCGTTACAAGTTGCTTCAATTCAGACCAAACTAAAAGCTGAGTTACACTGACCATGAAGAACAGACTCAACACGTTCTTGAAAGGAAATTGTGCAACAAGAAATCAGAGTGTTTTACTGTCTGTAGGGCTCACCGTAACTGTCCCTCTTGACTGAACTCGGTGTCTGAGTGTCTTTGGTTTGCGTCCTGCAGTGGCTGTGTGTTCATCTGCTGAGAGAACATCATGGGGTTGCTGTAAAAGGGCATGGTCAGGCTGGTGTGGGTGTGCACCGGGAGACTGACTGCCTGCATCTGCCCGCCTGCATTCCTTATCAATCTCTGCTGCACCTAAACAACAACAGGGACATTAACACCAGGTTGACTACAGTCATGAACAAAACACATCCTTGTATATTTGAAATCAAATCAAACTTTATTTGTCACATGCGCCAAATACAACCAGTGTAGACCTTACCATGAAATGCTTACTAACAAGCCCTTAACCAACAGTGCAGTTCAAGAAGAGTTTAAAAAATATATACCAAATAAACTAGAGTAAGGAATATTAAAAGTAACACAAAAAAATAACAATAGGCTATATACAGGTGCCGAGTCAATGAGTAGCAGCAGTGTACAAAACAAATGGGGAGGGGGGTTGTCAATGCAAATAGTCCGGTGGCCATTTGATTAATTGTTCAGCAGTCTTATGACTTGGGGATAGAAGCTGTTGAGGAGCCTTTTGGTCCTAGACTTGGTGCTCCGGTACCGCTTGCCGTGCGGTAGCAGAGAAAACAGTCTATGACTTGGGTGACTGAAGTCTCTGACAATTTTTTGGACTTTCCTCTGACACTGCCTATTACATACAGTTGAAGTCGGAAGTTTACATACACCTTAGTCAAATACATTTAAAATCATTTTTTCACAATTCCTGACATTTACTCCTAGTAAAAATTCCCTGTCTTAGTTAGGTCAGTTAGGATCACCACTTTATTTTAAGAATGTGAAATGTCAGAATAATAGTAGAGAGAATGATTTATTTCAGTTTTTATTTATTTTATCACATTCCCAGTGGGTCAGAAGTTTACATACACTCAATTAGTATTTGGTAGCATTGCCTTTAAATTGTTTGGATTGGGTCAAAGGTTTCAGGTAGCCTTCCACAAGCTTCCCACAATAAGTTGGGTGAATATTGGCCCATTCCTCCTGACAGAGCTGGTGTAACTGAGTCAGGTTTGTAGTCCTCCTTGCTCGCACACGCTTTTTCAGTTCTGCCCACAATTTGTCTACAGGATTGAGGTCAGGGCTTTGTGATGGCTACTCCAATACCTTGACTTTGTTGTCCTTAAGCCATTTTGCCACAAATTTGGAAGTGTGCTTGGGGTCATTGTCCATTTGGAAGACCCATTAATTAGCTTTAACTTCCTGACTGATGTCTTGAGATGTTGCTTCAATTTATCCACATAAGTTTACTTCCTCATGATGCCACCTATTTTGTGAAGTCCACCAGTCCCTAAGGCAGCAAAGCACCCCCACAACATGATGCTGCCACCCCCGTGCTTCACGGTTGGGATGGTGTTCTCGGCTTGCAAGCCTCCCCCTTTTTCCTCCAAACATAACGATGGTCATTATGGCCAAACAGTTCTATATTTGTTTCATCAGACCAGAAGACATTTCTCCAAAAAGTACAATCTTTGTCCCCATGCGCAGTTGCAAACTGTAGTCTGGCTTTTATATGGCGGTTTTGGAGCAGTGGCTTCTTCCTTGCTGAGCGGCCTTTCAGTTTATGTCGATATAGGACTCGTTTTACTGTGGATATAGATACTTTTGTACCTGTTTCCTCCAGCATCTTCACAAGGTCCTTTGCTGTTGTTCTGGGATTGATTTGCACTTTTAGCACCAAAGTACGTTCATCTCTAGGAGACAGAACGCATCTCCTTCCTGAGCGGTATGACGGCTGGGTATGACGGCTGCGTGATCCCATGGTGTTTACACTTGTTTACTATTGTTTGTATAGATTAATGTGGCACCTTCAGGCGTTTGGAAATTGCTCACAAGGATGAACCAGACTTGTAGAGGTCTACAATTATTTTTTTGAGGTCTTGGCTGATTTCTTTTGATTCTTTTGATGTCAAGCAAAGAGGCACTGAGTTTGAAGGTAGGCCTTGAAATACATCCACAGGTACACCTCCAATTGACTCAAATGATGTCAATTAGCCTATTTTTTAAACTTTACCCTTATTTAACTAGGAAAGTCAGATAAGAACAAATTCTTACTTTCAATGACGGCCTAGGAACAGTGGGTTAACTGCCTTGTTCAGGGACAGAACAACAGATTTTTACCTTGTCAAGGATTCGATCTTGCAACCGTTCGGTTACTAGTCCAACACTCTAAACACTAAGCTACCTGCCGCCCCAATCAGAAGCTTCTAAAGCCATGACATCATTTTCTGGAATTTTCCAAGCTGTTTAAAGGCACAGTCAACTTAGTGTATGTTAACTTCTGACCCACTGGAATTGTGATACAGTGAATTATTTGGGAAATAATCTGTCTGTGAACAATTGTTGGAAAAATTACTTGTGTCATGAACAAAGTAGATGTCCTAACCGACTTGCCAAAACTATAGTTTGTTAACAAGAAGTTTGTGGAGTGGTTGAAAAACAAGTTTTAATGACTCTAACCTAAGTGTATGTAAACTTTCGACTTCAACTCTAGGTCCTGGATGACAGGAAGCTTGGCCCCAGTGATATACTGGGCTGCACGCACTACCCTCTGTAGCGCCTTACAGTCAGATGCTGAGCAGTTGCCATACCAGGCGGTGATGCAACCGGTCAGGATGCTCTCGATGGTGAAGCTGTAGAACTTTTTGAGGATCTGGGGACCCATGCCAAATCTTTTCTGAGGGGATCTGAGGACCCATGCCAAAGCTTTTCAGTCTCCTGAGGGGGAAAAGGTGTTGTCGTGCCCTCTTCATGACTGAATTTGTGTGTTTGGAACATGATAGTTTGTTGGTGATGTGGACACCAAGGAACTTGAAACTCTCGACCCGCTCCACTACAGCCCCATCGATGTTAATGGGGGCCTGTTTGGCCCGCCTTTTCCTGTAGTCCACGATCAGCTCCTTTGTCTTGCTCACATTGAGGGAGAGGTTGTTGTCCGGGCACCACACTGCCAGTTCACTGACCTCCTCCCTATAGGCGGTCTCATCGTTGTCGGTGATCAGGCCTACCACTGTTGTGTCATCAGCAAACTTAATGATGGTGTTGGAGTCATGTTTGGCCACACAGTCATGGGTGAACGGGGAGTACAGGAGGGGACTAAGTACACACCCCTGAGGGGCCCCAGTGTTGAGGATCAGTAATAATTCGTGCAGGTTACCTTCACTTCCTTGGGCGCAGGGACTATGGTGAATATTTCCCTGCTAACTCTATACAAAGTAAAAGTCTAAAGCTATTGGGATAAGAGTATAGATGGAGAGCTGGGGTACCTGAGGGGAGGGTGTGCTGTGCTCTCTGAGGAGAGAGTGAGGGGACGAGTCGTGGGCTCCATGGAGAGGCTGTTTGGAGTGGGCCGAGGCCTGCCTGATCACCCTAGACTGGGGCTGATGCTGCTGGACCGGCCTCCCTGGACCCTGCTGCTGAGGCTGCTGCTGTTGGACCTGGCCAAAGTCACCGTGGATGGGTTGCTGTAACAACATCTACACACACACACAAACACAGGAGGGCTTAGCTACTGTATCCACTCTATGACAATTGGCTTAGGTTAGCATTTCCCAATCTCGGTCCTCAGGACCCCAAGGGTAGCACGACACAGCTGATGCAAAGCTAGATGATTAATGTATTATTTTAATCAGCTGTGTAGTGTTATGGCAAAAAACAAAACAGAGGACCAAGTTTGGGGAAACCCTGGCTTAGGTTAAGGGACTGCTTTAGGCCGGGAGTCTGACTAGCGGTAAGCAGGGTTACCTGGAGGTTAGCTAGCTGAAGCTTCTCCTTGATGTCATGCAGCTCCTGCTGCTGAGTCTTGATGTCCATCTGCAGGATGCGTGTCCTCTCCTCCAGCTGCTCCTTGAGCTGGTTCATCACACCTAGCTGAGGCTCTTGGGGCTGCTGTTGGTACATGGACTGCTGCTGCTGTTGTTGTTGTTGTTGTTGCTGCGATGGAAATAATAGGATACACAGCCATCATGATAACGGCGGTTCACAACAAAGTACCATGCATGGGCGATGCTCTGGCACAAGCCTTCACAGCTGCCTACACACATTTTCAGAGCCAAGGAGGACTCTGCTGTAGTTCAGAAATACAGCACTCAAGCACTTGAGGTCCACAGAAATCATCCTCACAATCATTATCGCTTGATTAGCACTCTTCAGCTCTTCTTGTTTCCAGCTCTTCTTCTTGTTTTCATGCAGATGTAGGAGATGCTTTTACTGGGCCTCATTTAACATGAGTTGAAGTGATCATCTTGAGACAATTTATACATACTTGAGAATAGTAGTTTTACATCTGGAATTTAATTGTCATCTACATTTACAGCTATAATATGATCATCCCCAATTACGTTGCTGTGGTCTAAAATCAAGTGGGAGTGGAGGCATTTCACACAAACAAACGAGGATGTCAGCCAACAGACAAGAGCAAGCTGTCATAATACTGGGAGACTACTAGACAAACAGTAAGCAGGCAGGCGACAGACAGACAGGAGAGATTAGACTAAACACCAACCATTACGGAGTGCTGGCTGCAGGTAGGAGAAGGGGGTAGGCTCAGTTGGGGAAGGAGGTCAAAGGAGTTTTGCCTCTGTACCAAAGTCTATAAGGTGAAGGACAACAAAAACAGACGGGGAGTTGAGCAGGATTCCAGGCTGATGTTTTTCTACAAGTATTGGTTTTTCCACTGGCTAGTTCTTAATGAGGTGAACTGACCTTTGCACTACTGGGTATGAGTCTGGCCAAATTCTTCTCTGTCCCCGCGACTGATGCAGACTGTCGTGATGGTGTGCAAGCGTCTGTGAACCGCAAGGACGTGTTGGCTGGTGGGGAAAATGATTCAATATGTAGAAGGTTACGCATACTTCATAATTAACCATTTAAATCCAAAATTGTATACAGTAAGTGAGTGTATGGTGGTGCAGAGTTTGGATTAGGGTGAAAGTGGTGTTGTATAGTACAGGGTTCAAGTCTAAATGGACTAATTCAGTATGGGGGTATTTGGGTTAGCTGGACAAAGAGAGCAACAGAGGGACTCACATGCCGAGTCGGACAGGGCTGTGTGGGAGGATTTCCGGGAGCTGTGGGAGGACACTGAGCATGCCCCGCTCATCCTGTCCTGTCCGGGAGGGTCCAGATTGGGACAGATGTCCAGGTACACCTCCTGAGCCTGGAACACACAGGATAGACAGAGGAGTATCAAGTACTGACAGCGCCAATAAGATCTGGGACATATTAGCTTTTACCCACTCAGAATACACACAACAATGCCTGACACTTGAAAGCTCTGTATTTGCATGGCATTTCACCATCCCACTTAGCTCTGAACACTGACACAGGATAGGGAAGTAGAGCACTACTGTACATGATTGTAATGTACATGATTGAACGTGGTAAAATGGCTGTTTATTGGGAAACTTGAATACTGGAAGTTATTGTAACATTCTTTATGATTCATTATTTATATTTGATCCTAGTTACTCTTCTTCATACCTTTATGGAGGACGAAGTGGCCATCTCAGGTGACGTCTCCTCCAAGCCAAACTCTCTCCTCCTCTCCGCTCTCACCTCCGCGTAACTTCAAGTCCGTGACAGAGTGCGATAGAAAGACAGATCAAATGTCAAATGATTTGCCCATAAGCCTAGCTTTTCCATCAACAATCAATCAAATTTGTTTTATAAAGCACTTTTTACATCTACCCAGTCTAAAGCTCCAAAGAGCAAGCAATGCAGATGCAGAAGCACAGTGGCAAGGAAAAACTCTCCAGAAAGGTTGGAACCTAGGAAGTAACCTAGAGAGGAACCAGGCTCTGAGGGGTGGCCAGTCCTCTTCTGGCTGTGCTGGGTGGAGATTATAAGAGTACATGGCCATTAAGGCCAGATCTTTCTTCAAGACGTTCAGATATTCATCCTCAATTTACAATATCTAATGACAGACAGCTGCCTGAGGGTTCTGACCCTCAGGCAGCATCAGAGTATATTTGACCAAACATGACAGAGAGAGACAGAGGAATTAGGTTTACCTGACGACTGTGTGAGTGCACACTATGAACTCTGGCTTGGAGTTCCACTGGTGGTATGTAATGTAGTAGTGTGTCTGGAGCCAGATCCACTGCTGACCCTTGGTCAGAAACCGATAGTAGCAGGATTTACCCTTCCCAAACTGCATTACTGTGAAGACAACACAACACAGGGACATTTTCAACAGAGCAGTCAGGCATACACAAATCACTACACTGCCCTTGTTCCCAAAATCCTAAAACATCAGGAGTAGCAAGCTCTAAGCCGTCTCAGAAGTCTCAGAAGGCTTTTTATGCACATTGGTGAAGTGGAAATAGAAATGTAACTACAGTGGGATGACCTCTTTCTTTGAAATGGCTGCCTGGATCCTGTGGTAGTGAGGGAGAGCGGGAGAGAGGGAGAGAGGGATGAAAGAGGTAGTGGAGAGAGTTGCTTACATTGCTTATGACACCGCGCTATAAGCTCCAAGTCATCCACATGATAGTAATCATAGCCAGAAGTCCCAAGAACCTCAAAGGGCAAGTAGCCAATGATTGGTGAAGCTCTGGAAAGAGAGAATAACCAAGATATTAGGCAGCTATGTTTTATAACAACAACAGACTGGTTAAACTGTGACATTATTTATTTTGTCAGAATGTACTATTTTGCAGCCTTGAGAGAATAACTTGATTGATAATGCCATAATTACCTTGACAAGTACATTGAAAAATGCATAAACATTATGATTAATAAACCTAAGTTTGTACTGCCTCAAGCACACAGGGCAATATAACTTCATATGATCCATACAGTTATGACACATTGACAGAATATCACCACTCTAAATAGGCTAGGGCTGAGCGAGTGCGATGTTGCGAATGCCTAAAAAATGCGTAAACATGGCAATGTCGTATAATCACAGCTATGATTATGACGTGATTTCATTCATGCATTTCATGCATTTCATTCATCAATGCTCAGTTAAATCCACTTAGCCTAGGCCCCCATAAGCCAAATTCAGAATGGCATGCAGGTCACATTATAGAGGGAGCCATTCTTGAGACCCAGCGCAGAGCACAGCAGTTTGGCAAGGAGCTGTGAATGTCCAATTATAGCTCAGCAGAGCACTGGACGTACAATTTCCTCCCTTGGTTTTACCTTCTTTACAGTTATCTAATAATCCTGGGGAGGTTGCCATCCTCCCTGGTCTGAATTCACAAGGGTCTTTGATTAGCAGGTACTAAGGGATTTGATTTGATACTGCACTGGTGGTGTCATGAATGATAGAATGTTGCAGTCTGGGCTGTTTCTCATTGGTCCTTTATTAGCTGTGACATTGCAGACTAATCTTGTGTCTCACTCTCACTATCCAGGGCAGGGCAGCAGGTCTAAATGCCTTACTTAGTGAGGACGCCAGGCCACACAGTGGAAACTAGCACAATCAGTCAGTCACGCCACTAGCACCAGCAGTCTGCTGAACACTGAGCCTGTTCACCCAAAGCCAATCAGATGGAACATAACCAAGGGACACAGCGGGGCAGTATGACACGCCAGTAGACAGAGTTTACAAACAACAATGTCATGTTAATGCCAAGATAGGGACAGGAGAGAACAGCAGTTGTCCTCTTAAATATATATGTTACTGTAGCGCCAAAGATGTGCAGCCCAGAGGATGTCAGTTGATGGGCACCGATGACAGTGTGGCTTTCCATCAGGATATGAAGCTACTCAATTAAAGACTGATAACAGATGTACAAAATGTACAGTTTTCTTTGCTCCTCTTACCTGTGATCTAAGAACAGGAACTTCCATTCAAGGCTGTGTCTGGATGTGAATTCATCACAGGGATCTTCCACATTACACAAATCCTGGTCAAAGTAACAAAAATACAATTTCAGGCACTAGAGAACCAATCCTTAAATCCCCCCCAAAAAACTATTGGTGACCATGTAATTATAAGGTTCTATCTACAAAAAGTCTAGATCTGAGTTATAAGTTTTCACGTCATATCTCAGAACTGCTTTGTAGTGAATTCCTCGTTCATAACTAATCAAGTCCCTCACCATAGAGGTACTTAAAGTGCAGAGTATCAAAATCCTGAGACTTGTGTAAATTTGTTTTTTTTTAGGAGGGTGTTGTAATTGTAACCTTGTAAGTCTCAAAAGTGGATCCGTGTTGTGTAAAAAGGTTCTTTCTGGCACTTAATGATACGATTATTTCAACGTTAATAGAAAAGTAAAGCCATTTAATGATTAAATGAAGAGAATAACCTTCCTTCCTTCAAACCACATGATGTAATACATCATTTCATATTCAACATCAATTCAACATTAATTCAAAATCACCAAACACTTGTCCTTGCATCAAAGCTAAGAACAGCTTCTATCTCAAGGCCATCAGATTGTTAAATAGCCATCACTAGCCGGCTACCACACAGTTACTCAACCCTGCACCTTAGAGGCTGCTGCCCTATGTAAATAGACATGGAATCACTGGCCAATTTAATACATACTACATACTGCTTTACTCATTTCATATGTATATACTGTAATGCCACTCCGACATTGCTCATCCTAATATTTATATATTTCTTAATTCCATTCTTTCTATTTTACTTTTAGATTTGTGTGTATTGTTGTGAATTTTTAGATATTACTGTACTGTTGGAGCTAGGAACACAAGCATTTCGCTACACCTGCTATAAAATCTTCTAAATATGTGTATGTGACCAATAACATCTTCTAAATATGTGTATGTATGTCACGTTCTGACCTCTATTTCTGTTGTTTTGTATTTATTTAGTATGGTCAGGGCGTGAGTTGGGTGGGCAGTCTATGTTTGTTTTTCTATGTTTTGGGGCATTTCTATGTTTTCGGCCTAGTATGGTTCTCAATCAGAGGCAGGTGTCATTAGTTGTCTCTGATTGAGAATCATACTTAGGTAGCCTGGGTTTCACTGTGTGTTTGTGGGTGATTGTTCCTGTCTCTGTGTTTGTTGTCACAGGATAGGCTGTATAGGTTTTCACGTTCCGTTTGTTGTTTTGTAGATTTAAGTTATTTCATGTATCGTTCAGGTTTCCATTAAAGAACATGAGTAACCACCACGCTGCTTTTTGGTCCGCTTCTCCTCCTACAGACGAACGTCGTTACAATGTAACCAATAACATCTTCTAAATATGTGTATGTGACCAATAACATCTTCTAAATATGTGTATGTAACCAATAACATCTTCTAAATATGTGTATGTGACCAATAACATCTTCTAAATGTGTGTATGTAACCAATAACATCTTCTAAATATGTGTATGTGACCAATAACATCTTCTAAATATGTGTATGTGACCAATAACATCTTCTAAATATGTGTATGTGACCAATAACATCTTCTAAATATGTGTATGTGACCAATAGCATCTTCTAAATATGTGTATGTAACCAATAACATCTTCTAAATATGTGTATGTGACCAATAACATCTTCTAAATATGTGTATGTGACCAATAGCATCTTCTAAATATGTGTATGTAACCAATAACATCTTCTAAATATGTGTATGTGACCAATAACATCTTCTAAATATGTGTATGTGACCAATAGCATCTTCTAAATATGTGTATGTAACCAATAGCATCTTCTAAATATGTGTATGTGACCAATAAAATGTAATTTGATTTTGATTTTGACAATAGTTCAATGAAATGACAACTACCCTACAGTGATTTCAAAAAGTATTCACACCCCTTGACTTTTCCCACATTTTATTGTTACAAAGTGGGATTAAAATTGATTTAATTTACATTTTCTGTCAACCATTTACACAAAATACTCTGTAATGTCAAAGTTAGAAAAAATATATAATAATAATAATAAAGAAAAACACTAATATATCTGGATTAGAAAAGTATTCAACCCCCTGAGTCTATACATGTTAACACCTTAGGCAGTGATTACAGCTGTGAGTCTTTCTGAGTGAGTCTCTGAGCTTTGCACACCTGGATTGCACAAAATTTGCTCTGTCAAATAATGTTGATCATTGCTAGACAGCCATTTTCAAGTCTTGCCATAGATTTTCAAGTCAATTTAATATTTTTTTAAATGTAACTAGACCAGTCAGGAACATTCAATGTTGTCTTAGTAAGCAACTCCAGTGGATTTGCCCCAAAGATAATGTTTTGTATTCAGGACAAAAAGTTATTTATTTTGCCACATTTTTTTGCAGTATTACTTTAGTGAGTTATTGCAAACAGGGTGCATGTTTTGGAATATATTTTTTCTGTACAGGATTCCTTCTTTTCACTCTGTCATTTATGTTAGTATTGTGGAGTAACTACAATGTTGCTGATCCATCCTCAGTTATCTCCTACAGTATCACAGCCATTAAACTCTGTTCTTGTATGTCTTCCATTCAGCCACCCCCTGAGGAGGGTCAAACTGTCAATCAACACAGCTCAGGTGGTGAATAAGCAAGCATCAAATTATAAGAAGAGAGTATTGCCATAATAGTTAAATATGCAGCTCAAAACAATGTTGGTGGTCAAAAATATGAACTGTTTACTTTACAAGCTCATCAGCAGAGGGGCAACCATTTTTGTATCTAACAATTGCTTGAAATTGATCATTTGCTTATGAAACTTGCATTTGGAATTTGTTTAAAATGAATTATTACCATAGGCACTGCTCTTCACTTGCACTCTCCAAACTCCAGCCAGTGGAAAGTGATTATTTTCTCTTGTTGAAATGTTTTCTCTTGCTTTCATATGTTTAAATTCATAGGCCCTATGTGGTATATCTATATTAAAATAATTGCTAGCGTTTCATCATTCCATCCCCATACCGTTTTTTGCAACACGTAGATATTTCTGTTACATGTTTGACAGGCCTACGATACATTTGCATTTAGCCAAACATTAATTATTTTATTTTATTTTTATTTCACCTTTATTTAACCAGGTAAGCTAGTTGAGAACAAGTTCTCATTTGTAACTGCGACCTGGCCAAGATAAAGCATAGCAGTTCGACACATTCAACAACACAGAGTTACACATGGAATAAACAAAACATACAGTCAATAATACAGTAGAAAAAAAAGAAAAAAAAGTATATTTACAGTGAGTGCAAATAAGGTCAAATAAGTGAGTTAAGGCAATAAATAGGCCATGGTGGCGAAGTAATTACAATATGGCAATTAAACACTGGAATGGTAGAAGTGCAAAAGATGGATATGCAAGTAGAGATATTGTGGTGCAAAAGGAGCTAAATAAATAAATACAGTATGGCAATGAGGTAGATAGATGGGCTGTATACAGATGGGCTATGAGCAGGTGCAGTGATCTGTGAGCTGCTCTGACAGCTGGTTCTTAAAGCTAGAGAGGGAGATGGGAATCTCCAGCTTCCGTGATTTTTTGCAGTTCATTCCAGTCAGTGGCAGCAGAGAACTGGAAGGAAAGGCGACCAAAGGAGGAATTGGCTTTGGGGGTGACCAGTGAGATATACCTGCTGGAGCGTGTGCTACGAGTGGCATGAGTTGGCATGATTTCTATTGTGCCCATGAACATTCGCAAGACTCATGAGGTAGAAGTACTGTTTATTTAATTAAATGTATGGTTTCCTTTGTTCATATTGCTTGAGTTATGTCTGGGTTCTGTGTGTCTGTCATTCTGGTCATTCTGGTTGTGCGTAATATCTGCACAAGCGCCTCAGTGTGCATAGAAATAGGCTACGTGGTCTGCTCTCCACGCTCTGGAGTCAGAACGTTGAACAAGATAAAATGACTGTTCCATGTATGCACAGTGTTGAAATATCATTAATAATCATTAAGTCGGATTAATACGAATGTAACAATGGATGTGGAATTTTCCTTTTAAATTGTAGAACCAGTTTTATTGGTTTTAATTGCCAATTGGATAATTGTATGGTCCTGGGGGCCAAGTGCTTATTATGTAGGCCTACCTGTTTGAGCTCCTGTTAGACAGATTTACTTTCTCAAAAGGAGGCTGTATAGTCTTGCCCTCTATCTGTGTCAGTTCAGATAGGACAGGTTAAGCCTGATACAGAGGCTATTTTGTATGATCTGGCGCTTTCACCATTGGATTACCAAGACCTGTAAATAAAATGTACACTCTGAGCACGTCAACCTGCCTTGTTTTCTGCTGATGTCATGCCCTTACGACTGCTACATGTCCCTATTTTACACTTACAAATGCTAATCAAAATAATGAAAAGTGCTGTCTGGTGGCCTCAATAAATAGACAGAGATTTGTAGTTGAACAAGTCGTTGCATGTATAGATTTTTTTGTTACTTGACTTGAGACTTTGCTTGAAAACTTGTGACTCGACTTGACTTGCTCTTAGAATGCACGACTTGGACTTGACGCGAGTCTTGACCCGTTCTACTTGGGACTCGACTTGAGACTCAGACCTTGTGACTTGAGACTTGCTTGTGACTCGAATAATAGTGACTTGGTCACACCTCTGATAAGCCGTAATGGGCAGTCATTACCATCATGGGACTTATATGAATTGTTTTACTCAGTGTTGTTGCAGCATTCAACCCACGTAAAGCATAGTTCATTTAATGTCTAAAACAATTATCGAAACCGAAAACCTTTTTTAATAATCGAACTGACCTCAAAAAGCATTAATCTCTCAGCACTAATCTACTAAATGTATAGTTCTGAGGTATGGAGTATTATTCAAGTCCCAGATCTCAGAAGTGTTTTGTGATGTCTTCCTCTTTCATGACTCAATGCATCCCCTTACACGCAAATATGTTTGATTGGAAACTCAGTAATGTGTGATTGGATTGAGATAGAACCTTTTAAGATCAAGTTCAAAGTTGCTGCGCAGATTTAAAAAATTATAAAAATGTCATCGTAAATAGATGTATTTTATTTTATTAAGAACACCTTCTCTTTTTATGACCAGGTAAATTGAGGTGAAAGCTATGATCCCTTAATGATTTAACTTGTTAAATCCACTTCAAATCAGTGTAGATGAAGGGAATAAGCATTGAGACAATTGAGACATGGATTGTGTGTGTGCCTTTCAGAGGGTGAATGGGCAAGACAAAATAATTAAGTGCCTTTGAATGGTGTATAGTAAGTAGTAGGTGCCAGGAGCACCGGTTTGTGTCAAGAAGTGCAACGCTGCTGGGTTTTTCACGCTTAACAGTTTCCCGTGTGTATCAAGACTGGTCTACCACCCAAAGCACAACTATGGGAAGCATTGGGGTCAACATGGGCCAGCATGCCTGTGGAATGCTTTCGACACCTTGTAGAGTCCATGCCCCAAAGAATTGAGGCTGTTCTGAGGGCAAAAGGGGGGAGGGGTGCAATGTATGTCACGTGATGGATCATCAAAAGAGCAACTATGTGAATAACAAACAAAAAAATCCCCAAAAAGTACAATTATTCCAAGGTCTGGTAAAAAAATATATATATATTATTTTCCGTTTGCAAGTGAAACATGCAACCCAACCAGAAGTGACAAAATAATAATATAATGATTCACAATACAAAAAACTATTGTTTTATCTTGTCATTCAAAGATGGCGTAGCAGTGCAGACGTGGTTTGTCGTCCTCTCGTTTACTTTTTGTATTTTTCGTCTGTTTTGTATATACAGTGCCTTGCGAAAGTATTCGGCCCCCTTGAACTTTGCGACCTTTTGCCACATTTCAGGCTTCAAACATAAAGATATAAAACTGTATTTTTTTGTGAAGAATCAACAACAAGTGGGACACAATCATGAAGTGGAACGACATTTATTGGATATTTCAAACTTTTTTAACAAATCAAAAACTGAAAAATTGGGCGTGCAAAATTATTCAGCCCCTTTACTTTCAGTGCAGCAAACTCTCTCCAGAAGTTCAGTGAGGATCTCTGAATGATCCAATGTTGACCTAAATGACTAATGATGATAAATACAATCCACCTGTGTGTAATCAAGTCTCCGTATAAATGCACCTGCACTGTGATAGTCTCAGAGGTCCGTTAAAAGCGCAGAAAGCATCATGAAGAACAAGGAACACACCAGGCAGGTCCGAGATACTATTGTGAAGAAGTTTAAAGCCGGATTTGGATACAAAAATATTTCCCAAGCTTTAAACATCCCAAGGAGCACTGTGGAAGCGATAATATTGAAATGGAAGGAGTATCAGACCACTGCAAATCTACCAAGACCTGGCCGTCCCTCTAAACTTTCAGCTCATACAAGGAGAAGACTGATCAGAGATGCAGCCAAGAGGCCCATGATCACTCTGGATGAACTGCAGAGATCTACAGCTGAGGTGGGAGACTCTGTCCATAGGACAACAATCAGTCGTATATTGCACAAATCTGGCCTTTATGGAAGAGTGGCAAGAATAAAGCCATTTCTTAAAGATATCCATAAAAAGTGTCGTTTAAAGTTTGCCACAAGCCACCTGGGAGACACACCAAACATGTGGAAGAAGGTGCTCTGGTCAGATGAAACCAAAATGGAACTTTTTGGCAACAATGCAAAACGTTATGTTTGGCGTAAAAGCAACACAGCTGAACACACCATCCCCACTGTCAAACATGGTGGTGGCAGCATCATGGTTTGGGCCTGCTTTTCTTCAGCAGGGACAGGGAAGATGGTTAAAATTGATGGGAGGATGGATGGAGCCAAATACAGGACCATTCTGGAAGAAAACCTGATGGAGTCTGCAAAAGACCTGAGACTGGGACGGAGATTTGTCTTCCAACAAGACAATGATCCAAAACATAAAGCAAAATCTACAATGGAATGGTTCAAAAATAAACATATCCAGGTGTTAGAATTGCCAAGTCAAAGTCCAGACCTGAATCCAATCGAGAATCTGTGGAAAGAACTTAAAACTGCTGTTCACAAATGCTCTCCATCCAACCTCACTGAGCTCGAGCTGTTTTGCAAGGAGGAATGGGAAAAAATGTCAGTCTCTCGATGTGCAAAACTGATAGAGACATACCCCAAGCGACTTACAGCTGTAATCGCAGCAAAAGGTGGCGCTACAAAGTATTAACTTAAGGGGGCTGAATAATTTTGCACGCCCAATTTTTCAGTTTTTGATTTGTTAAAAAAGTTTGAAATATCCAATAAATGTTGTTCCACTTCATGATTGTGTCCCACTTGTTGTTGATTCTTCACAAAAAAATACAGTTTTATATCTTTATGTTTGAAGCCTGAAATGTGGCAAAAGGTCGCAAAGTTCAAGGGGGCCGAATACTTTCGCAAGGCACTGTATATTTCAATATATTTTAAATATCTTTTCAATTTTTAAATTAAATATACCTTCCGGTAACCTGCCTCACCCAATGTGACACGGATCCGCTATTTTTTAGACCTTATAGCCAGAACCTCCATCAGAAGCTAACCAGCTAATTAGCTACTAGCTATTGAGTCATTGTTAGCCACTGCTAGTTGCATTTACCTTCTGCACAGACACCAGTTGCTTTTTTTTGCCTGGATAATACTTGCCAGCCTGCCAGTATCGGACTGTTTTCTCCACTACAACACCGGATTCATTTCAAATCCCACCGTATCTTCTTCACTGTGCAATCCGGTTTTCGAGCTGGTCATGGGTGCACCTCAGCCATGCTCAAGGTACTAAACGTAATCATAACCACCATCGATAAAAGACAGTACTGTGCAGCCATCTTCATCGACCTGGCCAAGGCTTTCGACTCTGTCAATCACCTCATTCTTATCGGCAGACTCAGTAGCCTTGGTTTCTCAAATAACTTCCTCACCTGGTTCACCAACTACTTCTCAGACAGAGTTCAGTGTGTCAAATCAGAGGGCCTGTTGTCCGGACCTCTGGCAGTCTCTATAGGGATACCACAGGGTTCAATTCTCGGGCCGACTCTTTTCTCTGTATATATCAACGATGTCGCTCTTGCTGCGGGTGATTCCCTGATCCACCTCTATGCAGACAACACCATTCTGTATACATCTGGCCATTCTTTGGACACTGTTAACAAACCTCCAAGCGAGCTTCAATGCCATACAACACTCCTTCCGTGGCCTCCAATCGCTCTTAAACGCTAGTAAAACCAAATGCATGCTTTTCAACTGTTTTCTGCCCACACCCGCCCGCCCAACTAGCATCACTACTCTGGACGGTTCTGAATTAGAATATGTGGACAACTACAAATACCTAGGTGTCTGGCTAGACTGTAAACTCTCCCTCCAGATTCATATTAAACATATCAAATCCAAAATTAAATCTAGAATCGGCTTCCTATTTCGTAACAAAGCCTCCTTCACTCACTCACGCCGCCAAACATACCCTCGTAAAACTGACTATCCTACCGATCCTTGACTTCGGCGATGTCATTTACAAAATAGCTTCCAATACTCTAGTCAGCAAACTAAATGCAGTCTATCACAGTGCCATCCATTTTGTCACCAAAGCCCCTTATACCTCCCACCACTGCGACCTGTATTCTCTAGTCGGCTGGCCCTCGCTACATATTCGTCGCCAGACCCACTGGTTCCACATCATCTATAAGTCTATGCTAGGTAAAGCTCCGCCTTATCTCAGCTCATTGGTCACGATAACAACACCCACCCGTAGCACGCACTCCAGCAGGTATATCTCACTGGTCATCCCCAAAGCCAACACCTACTTTGGCCGCCTTTCCTTCCAGTTCTCTGCTGCCAATGACTGGAATGAATTGCAAAAATCGCGGAAGCTGGAGACTTATATTTCCCTCACTAACTTTAAACATCAGCTATCTGAGCAGCTAACCGATCACTGCAGCTGTACATAGCCCATCTGTAAATAGCCCACCCAATCTACCTACCTCATCCCCATATTGTTTTTATTTACTTTTCTGCTCTTTTACACACCAGTATTTCTACTTGCACATCACCATCTGCTCATCTATCACTCCAGTGTTAATTTGCTAAATTGTAATTACTTCGCTACCATGGCCTATTTATTGCCTTACCTCCTCACGCCATTTGCACACACTGTATAAAGACTTTCTTTTTTTCTATTGTGTTATTGACTGTACGCTTGTTTATTCCATGTGTACCTCTGTGTTGTTGTTTGTGTCGCACTGCTTTGCTTTATCTTGGCCAGGTCGCAGTTGTAAATGAGAACTTGTTCTCAACTAGCTTACCTGGTTAAATAAAGGTGAAATAAAAAAAATTAAAAATTAAATACATGGCTTTTCAAAATATATTATTTTCTTCTTCCTCTTTACAAGGTAATATAAAACATCTGTATGTTCTCAAATGGAATCAGCAAAGATTTAGCAAAAGAAACATGATCTTACCTTTAAAAACTGCGGAGTGACTAATCGTACAGTGGCAACAAGGCAGACCTGCTCTTCCAGTGATGACTGCAGGGTTCTTGGTAATGTCAACTCAAACCCGTTACAAGAGGAAGTAGGCACTGAGTCAAACAACAAAAACAGTCACTCAATACCTCCCCAGAGGATGAATGTAGGCATAGCAACAATTCATTTGGTGCATTACAACAGTATAGTATAGACACGAGGAGTGATTATCATCAACCCCAAACAGGTATATCTGTTACAAGAGGAGTGTGTGCTGGGGATTTTGCCCTTTAATCACACACTCATTTGAGAAAGGAAAATCAGAAGGACTGTGGCCCCTGAAGACTGTGGTAGTGATCCCCAGCTGAGGGTCGGGGGCAATGGCAAATCAGGCAATAAATCTTTGATTAGCAGTGACTGGAGTTATTCTACGAGTGCCAAATAACTTTACATAACCGTTCCATCTCACCACACTCTGCATTTCCATCTCACCACACTCTGCCTTTCCATCTCACCACACTCTGCCTTTCCATCTCACCACACTCTGCCTTTCCATCTCACCACACTCTGCCTTTCCATCTCACCACACTCTGCCTTTCCATCTCACCACACTCTGCATTTCCATCTCACCACACTCTGCATTTCCATCTCACCACACTCTGCCTTTCCATCTCACCACACTCTGCCTTTCCATCTCACCACACTCTGCCTTTCCATCTCACCACACTCTGCCTTTCCATCTCACCACACTCTGCCTTTCCATCTCACCACACTCTGCCTTTCCATCTCACCACACTCTGCATTTCCATCTCACCACACTCTGCATTTCCATCTCACCACACTCTGCCTTTCCATCTCACCACACTCTGCCTTTCCATCTCACCACACTCTGCCTTTCCATCTCACCACACTCTGCCTTTCCATCTCACCACACTCTGCCTTTCCATCTCACCACACTCTACCTTTCCATCTCACCACACTCTGATGACCTTACTACGTCATTATGCCATTCAAACGACTGGAAGTCCAAAATTTAAAAAAGTATGGAAATATCCAAAAGTCCGAAGCATAATTTCAGACGAGAGGGAAACATTTCCTCATACGTCTAATTTTCCAGTCATTTAGCCAGGTATTTGAATAGTGATCAACAATGAGATATGCAGTTCTGAAACGGTTTTATAACCTGTTTGATTTTCTGTCCTGTTTTATGTTTCAAGTAAGTTTTTATGACATAACATCTCCATTCTAATATTCAATAGAATGCAGAGTTTGGCCTTATTAATATAACTAGATGGTTTACTGTCCATTCATCAGGTTGAAGCTCGGTCAGTAGTTGTAGATGTAATGGCACCTAAAATACACATGATCATAGAACAATAGTTCTGGCAGTTGAAAGGGAAAGTCATTTCTGTTGTTATGCAAGTATGTCAAGGAAACAAAGATTTGGGAACTAAAACATTGCAAAGTATTGCACAACTTTAAAATGTCAAGCGAGCTCAGGATAGAATAACAGAACACTCACCATTGTTATGAAACTTGAAATCTCCTACAAATTTCACGTACTCATATGTAGGGGGTTCCTTTGGGTCGATGTTTCCTCTGGCTAAATGACAGCAGAACTCAATGTGTGTCTTACCTGTAAAAAAAATACCAAATGGAAGTTAGCTGCAGTGTCCTCAACAAAACAATGCTTTTTCCATCATCATGAAGAAAAATAAAGTAAGAAAAATAATTTACTGACAAAGCGAATAACCCATTTTCAGTGTGTATTTACACATACTCTATTGGCACATCTTTTTCATATAAATCATCTTGAAGTCTTCATGGTGCAACATGATAAACTCGTTTCAAATAGGTTGAAATTTTATGTAAGAGCCTTGGATAAAACTCTGACAGAGTAAATCTCAGAGAAAAGAATGATGACAATAATTATTTTGCCATTACAACTTCTGCTCCTAACAACCACTGACAGCTCAGACGTTTTGGCTTTTCTCTCATGGCTGGAAATCAGCACACAGCTCCCAGTAAATGGCATTGAACCCAGCATAGTTTGTCTCAGTTGTCATGGGATGGCTCAGCAGTGTTGTTCCTACAGACGAGGCTTCACTTGGCAGGGGAATGAGACCAGTGGTGGGAGAGGAAGAGGGGGAGTATGTCACTGAGCAATCGACACACTAAAACTGTGCACTGATGATGTTCTAAATACTCCTCAATCAGACACAATGTCACAGTCACACAGAATGTCTGACAGTGTCAATACATGTCAATACAGTCATCCCATTTTCTACAGAATCCATGGCTCCGTTTAAACGGGTTACCTTTGCGGAAGAGAATGCCTCCGCGGACTTCTGTCAGAGCACTAGCTCAGACATACTGTACACACTGAGGGGACTCACTGTGTTAATGTTCTACTAATCCTCCAAAGCCAATGTGTGGCTCTTCATTACACTAAAAATAGAGCATTGTGGCGTTGTCAGGAGGCTGGGAATACCAGTGGCCCTGTGCCATTCAAACTGAGATATACAGTGCATTCGGAAAGTATTCAGACCCCTTCCCTTTTTCCACATTTTGTTACGTTACAGCATTAATCTAAAATTGATTTATTAAGAAATTGTCGTCATCAATTTACCCACAATAACCCATAATATCAAAGTGAAAGCTGTTTTTTTAATAGAAATTTTAGCAAATGTATTACAAATAAAAAAAACTGAAATATATTATTTACATACAGTACCAGTCAAAAGTTTGTACATACCTACTCATTTAATGTTTTTTTTAATATTTTACTATTTTCTACATTGTGGAATAATAGTGAAGACATCAAAACTATGAAATAACACATATGGAATCATGTAGTAACCAAAAAAGTGTTAAACAAATCAAAACATTTTATATTTGAGATTCTTTAAAGTAGCCACCCTTTGCCTTGATGACAGCTTTCCACACACTTAGCATTCTCTCAACCAGCTTCATGAGGTAGTCACCTGGAATGGATGAAAACGAACAGGTGTGCCTTGTTAAAAGTTAATTTGTGGAATTTCTTTCCTTCTTAATGTGTTTGAGCCAATTAGTTGTGTTGAGACAAGGTAGGGGTGGTATACAGAGATGGTACTTCACCAAATAGAGCTAAGTCCATATTATGCCAAGAACAGCTCAAATAAGCAAAGAAAAACGACAGTCCATCATTACCTTAAGACATGAAGGTCAGTCAATACGGAACATTTTAAGAACTTGAACGTTTCTTCAAGTGCAGTCGCAAGAACCATCAAGTGCTATGATGAAACTGGCTCTCATGAGGACCGCCACAGGAAAGGAAGACGCAGAGTTGCCTCTGCTGCAGAGGATAAGTTCATTAGAGTTACCAGCCTTAGATTGCAGCCCAAATAAATGTTTCACAGAGTTCAAGTAACAGACACATCTCAACATCAACTGTTCATCAACTGTTCAGAGGAGACTGTGTGAATCAGGCCTTCATGATCGAATTGCTGCAGAGAAACCACTACTAAAGGACACCAATAATAAGAAGAGATTTGCTCGCGCCAAGAAACACGAGCAATGGACATTAGACTGATGTAAATCTGTCCTCTGATGAGTCCAAATTTGAGATTTTAGATTCCAAACGCCGTGTCTTTGTGAGACAGACGCAGAGTAGATGAACGGATGATCTCCGCATGTGTGGTTGCCACTGTGAAGCATGGAGGAGAAGGTGTGATAGTTTGGGGTGCTTTGCTGGTGACACTGTCAGTGATTTATTTACAATTCAAGTCACACTTAACCAGCATGGCTACCACAGCATTCTGCAGCGATACACCATCCCATCTAGTTTGCACTTAATGGGACTTTCACGTGTTTCTCCACAGGACAACAAACCAAAACACCTCCAGCCTGTGTAAGGGCTATTTGACCAAGAAGGAGAGTGATGGAGTGCTGCATCAGATGACCTGGCCTCCAAAATCACCCGACCTCAACCCAATTGAGATAGTTTGGGATGTGTTGGACAGCAGAGTGAAGGAAAAGCAGCCAACAAGTGCTCAGCATATGTGGGAACTCCTTCAAGACTGTTGGAAAAGCATTCCTCATGAACCTGGTTGAGAGAATGCCAAGAGTGTGCAAAGCTGTCATCAAGGCAAAGGGTGGCTACTTTGAAGAATATGAATAATATAAAAATAATATAGAATATAAAATATATTATTAACACTTTTGGTTACTACATGATTCCATATGTGCTAATTAATAGTTCATAGTTTTGATGTCTTCACTATTATTCTACAATTTAGAAAACACTAAAAATAAAGAAAAACTCTTGAATAAGTGTGTCCAAACTTTTGACTGGTACTGTAAGTATTCAGACCCTTTGCTATGTGACTCGAACTTGAGCTCTGGTGTATCCTGTTTCCATTGATCATCCTTGAGGTATTTCTCCAACTTGACTGGAGTCCACCTGTGGTATATTCAATTGACTGGACATGATTTGGAAAGGCACACACCTGTCTATATAAGGTCCCACAGTTGACAGCGCTCGTCAGAGCAAAAACCAAGACATGAGGTCGAAGGAATTGTCCGTAGAGCTCTGAGACAGGATTGTGTCGAGGCACAGATCTGGGGAAGGGTCCCTGGGAACACAGTGGCCTCCATCATTCTTAAATGGAAGAAGTTTGGAACTAGCAAGACTCTTCCTAGAGCTGGCCGCCTGGGAAAACTAAGCAATCAGGGGAGAAGGGCCTTGGTCAGGGAGGTGACCAAGAACCCGATGGTTACCCTGACAGAGCTCCAGAGTTCCTCTGTGGAGATGGGAGAAACTTCCAGAAGGACAACCATCTCTGAGGCACTCCACCAATCAGGCCTTTATGGTAGAGTGTCCAGACGGGAGCCAGTCCTCAGTAAAAGGCACATGACAGCCTGCTTGGAGTTTGCCAAAAGGCACTGAAAAAGGCGCTGAAAAACATCCCCACAGCATGATGCTGCCACCACCATGTTTCCCTGTAGGGATGGTGCCAAGATTTAACTATTTGGCCTGAATGCCAAGCGTTACATCTGGTGTAAACCTGGCACCATCCCTATGGTGAAGCATGGTGGCAGCATCATGCTGTGGGGAGGTTTTTCAGAGGCATGGACTGAGAGACTAGTCAGCATCAAGGGAAAGTTTAACAGAGCGAAGTACAGAGAGATCCTTGATGAAAACCTGCTCCAAAGCGCTCAGGACCTCACACTGGGGTGAAGGTTCACCCTCCAACAGGACAACAACCCTAAGCACACAGCCAAGACAACGAAGGAGTGGCTTTGGGACAATTCTCTGAATGTCCTTGAGTGTTCCAGCCAGAGCCCGGACTTGAACCCGATCGAACATCTCTGGAGAGACCTGAAAATAGCTGGGCAGCGACGCTCCCCATCCAACCTGACAGAACTCAAGAGGATCTGCAGAGAAGAATGGGAGAAACTCCCCAAATACAGGTGTGCCAAGCTTGCAGAGTCATAGCCAAGAAGACTCGAGGCTGTAATTGCTGCAAAAGGTGGTTCAACAAAGTACTGAGTTAAGGGTCTGAATACTTATGTAAATGATATAATTCCGATTTGTATTTTTAATACATTTGCAAACATCTGTATAGAATGACACACACATTTGGGATTTAAAGTGCAAAGGAAAAAAGGTTCCTTATTAAACCAAGAATGATATCATCACTCCATTATTACACATATCTAACGGGATTAAATTAAGTAAAATGCTTCCTCTGTGGTACCATAAGCTCCGAGTCAAGTATCTGAGTTCACTTATCCAAGAGTAGCTAGGCGTTCATAAGTACCTGAGAGCTCCTTTGTCCTCAGGTGGGAGTGCAGTGCACATAATGTATGTATTATTGATGAACACTCAACTCAGCGCAACAAACATTCCCATAGCTCTTCTTCAACAGAATGATAGTAACACGTCAACCAAGAAGATAGCTGACTTCCAAAACTATTTGTGTGTTGAGCAGGAGAAGCAGTATTGTTTTTAACGAAAGAAAGGAGATGAAAGATAAATGCAGGAACTGCCTGTTAATGAGGCTAGGAGAAAATTATGATTATTCCAGACACAGTAGCGTCTACAATAGTTTTCTATGCTTTGTATTCCTATAGTTCTAAACATAGACCTAGATGATTCCACATCAGTCTCTTTCTCAGAAGAGAACAATTGTAGCATGGGATTAAGCTCAGTGTCTCGAGCCCTAGATACAGTATTACTGAAGCTACAGTGATTAAAACTCCTAACCACACTGCTAGGCTAACTACTATTATTAGCTAAAGGACTAATCATAGGACCACAGTGTCCAGCAATCCAATAAACTGGCAGCACCAAACATGGCAACCTGCCCTATATTCACGGTCAATTCAGTATCAGGACTGCAGGGCAGAGGTGTGAGGTTCAGTACAGTAGAGTGTGAATTCCTAACACACAGAGGAATTAGTCATGTAAATACAATAGAACTGGATGAATGCCTACAGGAGAGATTTAACACTTTGTCAAACAGAATCTTTCCCAATGTTGGCATAAAATCGCTGTTTGTTTTGAAGGCTGTGGCGTGTGACTGTTGGGCCACTGCATGGTTTGATGTATAATTCATGGGGATATCGCTCATAAAAGTGAAATAGCCAACATCAAAAGAAATAAAAGGTCACCACAGCCCTGTTCATTGCTGTAGTGCATTCAATTAAGCAAAACAAAGCACAGCTACAGGACAAAATAGGAGGCTGGTACAAATGCTTATGAATAATTGTTCTGCAACATAATGCCAATAAGAAAAACAAAGCATTACTAACTTTCATTCAGTGACCCTAGTTTAGACCTGTGGATGAACAACAATATAATTAAAGTGTAAATGTTGGTTAAATGCCACCCATAATATTTATGTAAAATCTAATTAATATGGTGATGGACTGACTCTCTGATTATACAGCACAGATGACTTGGATTCTTGGTGTCATCACCAAGAGTGATGCCCACCTATAATTTGGCCCAAACAACTACCTCTTTCCCTTCTGTATTTATTTTATTTTATTTATTTATTTATTTTGCTCCTTTGCACCCCATTATTTTTATTTCTACTTTGCACATTCTTCCACTGCAAATCTACCATTCCAGCGTTTTACTTGCTATATTGTATTTACTTTGCCACCACCTTATCTCACCTCATTTGCTCACATCGTATATAGACTTGTTTCTACTGTATTATTGACTGTATGTTTATTTTACTCCATGTGTAACTCTGTGTCGTTGTATGTGTCGAACTGCTTTGCTTTATCTTGGCCAGGTCGCAATTGTAAATGAGAACTTGTTCTCAACTTGCCTACCTGGTTAAATAAAGGTGAAAACATTTTGTTTAAATACAAGAGTCCAAGACACTCGGAGATAGGTAAGAACATTTCAAACGTCTCATCAAACAACACTATTGTGAAATACACAGACATCTCTATCCAGACATCTCCTAAGCTAAGCATCCCTGGTGATGCCAGAGCTGGAGATCGACCCAGTACTGATTGACTGACAAGGAAAAATGGGTTCAGACCTGAGGGAGTGAAGAGGAAAGATGGGTTCAGTACTGAGGGGGTGAAGAGGAAAGATGGGTTCAGTACTCAGGGAGTGAAGAGGAAAGATGGGTTCAGTATGGAGGGAGTGAAGAGGAAAGATGGGTTCAGTATGGAGGGAGTGAAGAGGAAATATGGGTTCAGTACTGAGGGAGTGAAGAGGAAAGATGGGTTCAGTACTCAGGGAGTGAAGAGGAAAGATGGGTTCAGTACTCAGGGAGTGAAGAGGAAAGATGGGTTCAGTATGGAGGGAGTGAAGAGGAAATATGGGTTCAGTACTGAGAAAGAAAGATGGACTTAGTACTGATGTAGAAAAGAGTTAAGATGGGTTCAGACCTGAGGGAGTGAAGAGGAAAGATGGGTTCAGTACTAATAAGGAAAATGGGTTCAGTACTCAGGGAGTATAGAGGAAATATTGGTTCAGTACTGAGGGAGTGAAGAAGAAATATGGGTTCAGTACTGAGAAAGAAAGATTGGTTTAGTACTGAAGGAGAAAAGAGGAAAGATGGGTTCAATAATGAGGGAGTGAAGAGGAAAGATGGGTTCAGTATTGAGGGAGTGAAAAGGAAAGATGGGTTCAGTACTGAGGGAGTGAAGAGGAAATATGGGTTCAGTACTGAGAAAGAAATATGGAATTAGTACTGAGGTACAAAAGACGAAAGATGGGTTCAGTACTAAGAAGGAAAGATGGGTTCAGTACTGAGGGAGTGAAGAGGAAATATTGGTTCAGTACTGAGGGAGTGAAGAGGAAATATGGGTTCAGTACTAAGAAGGAAAGATGGGTTCAGTACTGAGGGAGTGAAGAGGAAATATGGGTTCAGTACTGAGGGGGTGAAGAGGAAATATGGGTTCAGTACTGAGGGAGTGAAAAGGAAATATGGGTTCAGTACTGAGAAAGAAAGATGGGTTCAGTACTGAGAAAGAAAGATGGGTTCAGTACTGAGGGATTGAAGAGGAAAGATGGGTTCAGTACTAAGAAGGAAAGATGGGTTCAGTACTGAGGGAGTGAAGAGGAAATATGGGTTCAGTACTGAGGGAGTGAAAAGGAAATATGGGTTCAGTACTGAGAAAGAAAGATGGGTTCAGTACTGAGGGATTGAAGAGGAAAGATGGGTTCAGTACTAAGAAGGAAAGATGGGTTCAGTACTGAGGGAGTGAAGAGGAAATATGGGTTCAGTACTGAGGGAGTGAAGAAGAAATATGGGTTCAGTACTGAGGGAGTGAAGAGGAGGACTAAATACTCACTGTCTAGGAAGTCAGCAGAGATGGGGTCAGTCATCAGCATGTGGGATGATAGCAGCTTATAGACCTCCCCATGCTCACGCTCAGGGAGAAAGTTCAAGATATTTTGGTCCACCATATCTGACTGATACAAAAGGATAAAAGGTGGGAAGAAGTCAGTGTCTATGGCCCATCATTGTCCATGCATGCACATGTCATATCACAGTCATATTATAAGATACTGTATTACATACCATAGTTAGTGTCCCAATTGCAATATGGTATACACTGATTTGAATTAGTATATTTAGATCATAAAGTAATTTTTTGTGGGTACTTTTTTTACCCCTTTTTTCTCCCTAATTGGTAGTTACAGTCTTGTCCCATCGCTGCAACTCCAGCATGGCCTCAGGAGAGTCGAAGGTCGAAGGCCTCACCACCCCGCCAAGCCGCTTTGCATCTTGACACACTGTTCACTTAACCCGGATGCCAGCCGCACCAATGTGTCGGAGGAAACACCGTACAGCTGGCGACCGAAGTCAGTGTTCATGCACCCAGCCGCCACAAGGAGTCGCTAGAGAGCAATGGGACAAGAACATCCCAGCCGGCCAAACCCTCCCCTAACCCGGATGACGCTGGGCCAATTGTGCGCCGCCTCATGGGTCTCACGGTCACGGCCGGCTGCGACACAGCTCGGGATCGAACCCGGATCTGTAGTAACGCCTCTAGTACTGCGTTGCAGTGCCTTAGACCTTTGTGCTACTCGAGAGGCCTTGGAAGCTTAACGTTTAACGCATGATACAATCAGAAACATGGTGGTTGCAAGATTTAATCTATATCCTTGTTTACTGTGCAGCTCTTTTAATATACAGTGGGGAGAACAAGTATTTGATACACTGCCGATTTTGCAAGTTTTCCAACTTACAAAGCACGTAGAGGTCTGTAATTTTTATCATAGGTACACTTCAACTGTGAGAGACGGAATCTAAAACGAAATTCCAGAAAATCACATTGTATGATTTTTAAGTAATTCATTTGCATTTGCATTTGCGAGTTGAGTTTAGACCAAAAAGCTCTATTTTTGTCTCATCAGACCACATGACCTTCTCCCATTCATCCTCTGGATCATCCAGATGGTCATTGGCAAACTTCAGACGGGCCTGGACATGCTTGAGCAGGGGGACCTTGCGTGCGCTGCAGGATTTTAATCCATGATGGCGTAGTGTGTTACTAATGGTTTTCTTTGAGACTGTGGTCCCGGCTCTCTTCAGGTCATTGACCAGGTCCTGCCGTGTAGTTCTGGGCTGATCCCTCACCTTCCTCATGATCATTGATGCACCACGAGGTGAGATCTTGCATGGAGCCCCAGACCGAGGGTGATTGACCGTCATCTTGAACTTCTTCCATTTTCTAATAATTGCGCCAACAGTTGTTGCCTTCTCACCAAGCTGCTTGCCTATTGTCCTGTAGCCCATCCCAGCCTTGTGCGGGTCTACAATTTTATCCCTGATGTCCTTACACAGCTCTCTGGTCTTGGCCATTGTGGAGAGGTTGGAGTCTGTTTGATTGAGTGTGTGGACAGGTGTCTTTTATACAGGTAACGAGTTCAAACAGGTGCAGTTAATACAGGTAATGAGTGGAGAACAGGAGGGCTTCTTAAAAAAAACTAACAGGTCTGTGAGAGCCGGAATTCTTACTGGTTGGTAGGTGATCAAATACTTATGTCATGCAATAAAATGCTAATTAATTACTTAAAAATCATACAATGTGATTTTCTGGATTTTTGTTTTAGATTCCGTCTCTCACAGTTGAATTGTACCCATTATAAAAATTACAGACCTCTACATGCTTTGTAAGTAGGAAAACTTGCAAAATCTGCAGTGTATCAAATACTTATTCTCCCCACTGTACATGAATATTAAGTTACAAAGAACAATGCTGTTACGAGCTAGATCAGCCTAACTCTCACTCACCGGTAAATGGGTAATGAGTGAAGACACGCTGTCGGACACATATATAATGTTTCCATCTGTAGTTAGTGCTATGAGGAAACCGTCTAAAGCCTGTGGAAGGAAAACAAAGTGATTATTCTAATACCAGCAACTATAATTGTTGTGTGCTACATTTGTTTCAGAGGTGCATCATGGGTAATGCTGGTGCTGGCGTACAGCGGTTCATCAGGATGTCAAAATACAGTATTCCTTCCAGTACAAGTGAAGGATGTCCTTTGGCTTTATTTAATATCTGAGGAGATTAACGTGGTGCTAAGCTGATTTTACCTCCAGCATCAACTGGGTGAACTCCTCATTACTGAGGAACGAAGGCTTCCAGTCCTGCCGGATCTCACACGACTCGGTCTGTGCTGTGATTTCTGAAACAGAGGATAAGGCCAAGTATAGGGGTTAGATAGATCTGTTAGCACGACACTACTGCTGTCCCCAACAAAAATAAATCTTGGTCGACCAAAAATCATCTGTTTTTTCAACCAATCGATTTGTTGAAATTTTAAAATGTGTATTTTTAGACACATCCTATGTGTTTTAATCAAATCAACTATATGCACTGAGCTTGTCTGATGCTTTAAGCAAACTGTTTGATTCAATAATTAAGACACACTCGTGACTCGTTTGACCGCAGTTGATTTGAATGTGCCGGGCCTGGCTCAGACTTGCTGAGCCGTGTTAAAAAAAACTGTGAGTGACTGTGTGACTAGCACCTATTGTCTCTTTCTCCTCCCTGCTGCAGCGACCACCACAGAACATCAACAGTGTGTATCACGCTGTTCGTGTTGCTGAAGCTGCAACATAATTACATCCATTTCTGACTGAAAAGTTATGTTACCAAAATCTCTCATTGGTTTAGGAAAAACATTCCCTATTCCCTCAACCGTTGCTCTCTTTACGTGACACATGTACGCATCACATGCACGTAACCAATAGGACCTGGCCTATAACATATCATAATCACATCAATAAATTGGTTAATACACAACTCTGAACACAGTAACAAGTGACAGCAAATCAGATGCAGAGGATGTGACAAATACACTCGAATTGAGGGAATGTTTACTGGTTGCTCAGGAGGAAGTCTGAAGAGTGGAATACATTTTACTAGTTGTGGAAAATACTGGAGATCAAGAAAAATAAGCTAAGGAGCAAGTTCCACATGCATATTATGTTTGCCAAACAGTATCTATTAGATGACAACATCATTTTTCTGACTGTTTGGAACAATGTAAACAACACTGAATAAATAAGCGTACCAGAGGGTCTGTTGTAATTGTGTTTTGTAAAGCCTTTATTACAGCAAAGACTAAAAACAGTCGCATTCATTTGTGAATGCAATTTTCGAATTGGAAAGGTTTAGGCCTATTTATTGTTTACGCTAATTATGTAATGTCCCTTTGTTATTTTATTTTAAAACTAAAATGCTTGATTGCATTTCATATCATGAATGACTCCTATGCTGTGTGATGACATGAACAAATAAATTATTGATTGATACAGTAGCCTATAAAAGTATTGAAATATAGGCCTAAGTTAGTTAAGCTACTAAGACTAAACAGGATGAGCTCTTAGGCTTATAGCTCGATGATGGTATACAAGGCTGCTATACGAAGCCTACTAATGATAATAACATGACTTATTATTATAATAATGATGATCATAATAATAATAGTAATAATAACAAGAAGGACATCAAGGAAAAAGGAGGATTATTATTATAAATATAATTTTTCTGACAATTTGGAAGAGTGTAAACAACAGCAAATAAATGATAAATAATACCAGAGAGGCTGGTCTAACAAAAAAAGTGTAAAGCCTTTCTTACAGCATAGCAGAAATTAAAAACAGCCACATTTGTGAAATTGTTTATCTGACATGTTGTGGTTGCTTGAGGATTGGTGATCAGTAGGTTATTAAACAAACACTCACAGGCAACAGAAGCAGCATCTGTCTTATTTCTGTAGATATACAGTTCATTTGGAAAGTATTCAGACCCTTTGACTTTTTCCACATTTTGTTACGTTACAGCCTTATTCTAAAATAGATTAAATCGTTTTTTCCCCCCATCAACAATCTACACACAATACCCCATAATGACAAAGCAAAAGTTTTTTTAATTTATTGCAAATGTAATAAATTATAATAAAGGGAAATATCACATTTACATAAGTATTCAGATATTTTACTCAGTACTTTTTTGAAGCACCTTTGGCAGTGATTACAGCCTTGAGTCTTCTTGGGTATGATGCTACAAGCTTGGCGGCACACATGTATTTAGGGAGTTTCTCCCATTCTTCTCTGCAGATCCTCTCAAGCTCTGTCAGGTTGGATGGGGAGCGTCGCTGTACAGCTATTTTCAGGGCTCGCCAGAGATGTTCGATCGGGTTCATGTCCAGACTCTGGCTGGGCCACTCAAGGACATTCAGAGACTTGCCCTGAAGCCACTCCTGCATTGTCTTGGCTGTGTGCTTAGGATCGTTGTACTTGACCGTTAATCATTCCCTCAATCCTGACTTGTCTCCCAGTCCCTGCCACTGAAAATCATGTCCAATTATTGAATTTACCACAGGTGGAATCCAATCAAGTTGTAGAAAACATCAAGGATGATCAGGTGAATCCTGTTTTCATTGAGCTCAATTTCGAGTCTCATAGCAAAGTGTTTGAATACTTATGCAAATAAGGTATTTCTGTAACAAACAAAAAAATATACAGTGCCTTGCGAAAGTATTCGGCCCCCTTGAACTTTGCGACCTTTTGCCACATTTCAGGCTTCAAACATAAAGATATAAAACTGTATTTTTTTGTGAAGAATCAACAACAACTGGGACACAATCATGAAGTGGAACGACATTTATTGGATATTTCAAACTTTTTTAACAAATCAAAAACTGAAAAATTGGGCGTGCAAAATTATTCAGCCCCCTTAAGTTAATACTTTGTAGCGCCACCTTTTGCTGCGATTACAGCTGTAAGTCGCTTGGGGTATGTCTCTATCAGTTTTGCACATCGAGAGACTGACACTTTTTCCCATTCCTCCTTGCAAAACAGCTCGAGCTCAGTGAGGTTGGATGGAGAGCATTTGTGAACAGCAGTTTTCAGTTCTTTCCACAGATTCTCGATTGGATTCAGGTCTGGACTTTGACTTGGCCATTCTAACACCTGGATATGTTTATTTTTGAACCATTCCATTGTAGATTTTGCTTTATGTTTTGGATCATTGTCTTGTTGGAAGACAAATCTCCGTCCCAGTCTCAGGTCTTTTGCAGACTCCATCAGGTTTTCTTCCAGAATGGTCCTGTATTTGGCTCCATCCATCTTCCCATCAATTCTAACCATCTTCCCTGTCCCTGCTGAAGAAAAGCAGGCCCAAACCATGATGCTGCCACCACCATGTTTGACAGTGGGGATGGTGTGTTCAGCTGTGTTGCTTTTACGCCATACATAACGTTTTGCATTGTTGCCAAAAAGTTCAATTTTGGTTTCATCTGACCAGAGCACCTTCTTCAACATGTTTGGTGTGTCTCCCAGGTGGCTTGTGGCAAACTTTAAACAACACTTTTTATGGATATCTTTAAGAAATGGCTTTCTTCTTGCCACTCTTCCTTAAAGGCCAGATTTGTGCAATATACGACTGATTGTTGTCCTATGGACAGAGTCTCCCACCTCAGCTGTAGATCTCTGCAGTTCATCCAGAGTGATCATGGGCCTCTTGGCTGCATCTCTGATCAGTCTTCTCCTTGTATGAGCTGAAAGTTTAGAGGGACGGCCAGGTCTTGGTAGATTTGCAGTGGTCTGATACTCCTTCCATTTCAATATTATCGCTTGCACAGTGCTCCTTGGGATGTTTAAAGCTTGGGAAATATTTTTGTATCCAAATCCGGCTTTAAACTTCTTCACAACAGTATCTCGGACCTGCCTGGTGTGTTCCTTGTTCTTCATGATGCTCTCTGCGTTTTTAACGGACCTCTGAGACTATCACAGTGCAGGTGCATTTATACGGAGACTTGATTACACACAGGTGGATTGTATTTATCATCATTAGTCATTTAGGTCAACATTGGATCATTCAGAGATCCTCACTGAACTTCTGGAGAGAGTTTGCTGCACTGAAAGTAAAGGGGCTGAATAATTTTGCACGCCCAATTTTTCAGTTTTTGATTTGTTAAAAAAGTTTGAAATATCCAATAAATGTCGTTCCACTTCATGATTGTGTCCCACTTGTTGTTGATTCTTCACAAAAAAAGACAGTTTTATATCTTTATGTTTGAAGCCTGAAATGTGGCAAAAGGTCGCAAAGTTCAAGGGGGCCGAATACTTTCGCAAGGCACTGTATGTTTTCGCTTTGTCCTTATGGTGAATTGTGTGTAGAGTGATGAGGAACATTTTTTATTTCATGAATTTTAGAATAAGGCTGTAGAGTAACAAAATGTGTAAAAAGTCAAGGGGTCTGAATACTTTCCAAATGCACTGTGTATGGATGATATATAAAGCCAGGCACATTTAACAGTTACTGTAGGCTATTGATTACAGACCAAATTAAGTTGGGGTTTCCTCTCTCATCGTTTTTCTTAGACAATTATAGCAAGGGCTGTTTTCTCGTCTCCTAACTCCGGTGTCTTGTACACCATGATCAAAAAAACATTTTTTTCTACTGCTCAACTAAAGAAATCATGGTCGACCAACAGCCTATCGACCAAACAATCGGCCAGTCGACTAAACACACCAACATCCAGGGGACCATCGCTGCTAAATCGGCTAGTAGCAGAAGGATCCTGATGAATACCTCTGAATAGACCCAACTGATCAATCTCTCAGATAAAATAGGAGAAGCATAACAGAAGTGGAAGAGCGGTTAAGAAATATCCCAGATCGGGACTGTTTCTGTCTAAAAGCCATCTCGTAAACACTGACAGCTGTGACCTTGATTCTGACAGGAGACTGACAGACTGACTACACTGCTCGCGTCACGTGAGCGAGCGTTGCAAAATAAATTGAGAAATGTATATTATTAAATTATTGTACCCACGCGCGCGCCAATGAGCGTCTGCGTTGCCAAGGGCTAAAATAGAAGTCAGTTCTATTTGTGACGCAGATCGCGCTGCAAGTCCTACCTCTCCCATCTCCTCATTAGTTTATAGAAGCAGGTACCCATGTGCCATCTCCTCATTGGTTATACCCACGTGGGTGACTGAAAGATAAACAAGGTCGGTGGCGGTAATGCACCTAATTTATGAAAGTTGCCAATCACAATATAAAGTCAAGAGAAGAAAAGGCCTGGAAGGAGGAGAGATGACTAGAAACGATTCGGTTGACCGTTTTATGTGTGGATTAATTGGAGGAGTAGAGGATTTTGTGCATTTCAGGTAAAATAACAACTCAATGTTTATATCCCAGGACAAATTAGCTAGCAACAGCAAGCTAGCTAAATAGGACAAATTAGCTAGTAAGCGCAAGCTAGCTAAATAGGACAAATTAGCTAGTAAGCGCAAGCTAGCTAGCTAATTTGCCATAAATGTTTAACGCTTTTCGACCTGTCCCCAAATTAATATAATTGGTTCAGAGTTTGTTTTGATATTTTAACCTGCGTGTCGTGATCGCGTTTGGTGTGGGGGAACAAAATACATGTATGCACGATGGCGCACGCACACAGCCGGTTTGGGTTCCATGTGAGTTGAAGTTCTGTCTGTCTGGGCCAAGCTTGGTAGGGAAGTGGAGAACTCCTCTCTTTTCTCTATGTTCCTGTCCAAACAAATACTATACTAGACAGCTAATGCCCTCCACCCTCCTAGTTCCTTCCTTCTTTTCCCACCCGTTCTGGGAGCAGTGATGTTCTTTATGTAGGGCAGGACACAAGTGCCTCATGCACACGCATTTTACATTTGAGTCACTTAGGAGACAGACGCTCTTATCCAGAGCGACTTACAGCTAGTGCATTCATCTTAAGATAGGTGGGACAACCACATGTAAGTACATTTTTCCTCAATAAAGTAGCTATCAGCAAAGTCAGAGCTTTTAGGAAAAGTTCAAGTGTTGATGTTTTCTGGTTGTTTTTTAGACGCCACACACACAGGTCAGCAGGTGGCCAACGTCAATGTGAGGAATGACGCAGCCGACTACATTACACGTTCCTACCTTTCTGTGTCTGCAGGAAGTTGATCGTTCTCTGCAGTATGGTGGACTTGTCCATCTTGCGCGGATGACCTTGGCCCTGCAGCATGGTGCACAGCTCCTTGATGAGCACATTGAATTGGTCTCTTCTTTTCTTTTCCGATTTGTTACGAGATGCCCTTTAATAGAAAACATGATAAATGTACAGGATTACATTTCTCACCCTTTACACTGAGTGTACAAAACATTAGGAACACCTTCCTACTATTGAGTTGCAGACCCTTTTGCCCTCAGAACAGCCTAAATTCATCAGGCAAGGTGTCGAAAGCATTCCACAGGGATGCTAGCCCATGTTGATTCCAATGCTTCCCACAGTTGTGTCAAGTTGGCTGGATGTCCTTTGGTGGTGGATAATTCTTGATACACTAGGGAAACTGTTGAGCGTGAAAAACCCAGCAGCGTTGCAGTTCTTGACACACTCAAACCGGTGCGCCTGGCACCTACTACCATACCCCGTTCAAAGGCACTTAAATATTTTGTCTTGCCCATTCACCCTCTGAATGGCACACATACACAATCCATTCCTCAATTGTCTCAAAGCATAAAAATCCTTGTTTAACCTATCGTATCATCTTCATCTATGATTTACCTAGTTAAATAAAGGTTAAATAAAGGTAAAATAAAATAAAAATCTACACTGACTGAAGTGGATTTAACAGGTGACATCAATAAGGGATCATAGCTTTCACCTGGATTCACCTGGCCAGTCCATCATGGAAAGAGCAAGTATTCCTAATGTTTTGTACACTCATTGTAATTTAAAACTTTGAACATATACACTTTATAAATGATTTATAAAGAAGTGCATTTGAGGACAGTAGCTAATGCGCAAAAGATGCAGTGGAAGTTGCGAGCTCAACGATTCGACATACAGCTTCTTATTTATTAAACACACTCAAGCTAAGAAGTGACAGCTGCAAATAAATAACCACCATCACAATTCACTCATTCCTCAGCCACCATAAAACAGCTTGCAGGATGCTAAGAGAAGGATGACAGTCTAGTGAAACCCAACCGTATCCCTTCTGATATCACAAGCAAACGTTTCTGAAGATTCATCCCATATGGACTTATTTTTTATGGAAAACACTCTGATATCAACAGCAGAGCATGTACAAAATCTACCATTAAAACAAACAAACATATCTTTTTTTGTGCTTGTAGTTTTTGCTGCCATTCTCCCCACACAATCTGACCCCAGCTGAACCCACCAGAAAACTGATACACTGACTAATGGTTTAAAAGTCTACTTTCAGTCAGGCTTGTATGCATCATAACTGAAAAGCAAAAAATGGCTTGACCTTGTTGACTATATTTAACAGTTTCCTATGATATTTTGTAAACTGTCTAGGCACAGAAACACTTGTCTTTGTGCTGAAAGTGTTGAGGTTTATAGAGCTGAAAGTGTGAAGAGTCTTCACATCAGGAAAGCAAACACCTTCACAGATGGAATGTCAAAGTAGGGCCATGCCAAGAGGACCTTTCATTAACACATACAAGCTGAAGTAGGGAACTTCTCCGTCTGCCTCGTCTCTCGTCCTTACACTCAACCGTCTGTCTCTCATTGGACACACACACTCACACACAACCATTACAAACAGACACACAACCCACACACAACTATTACACACAGACACACCACCATTAAACACACACACACACACACACAGTGGTGGAATACCTTTTTGCCCTGTCTTTCTCATCTTCATCCATCAAATCGTCCACACAGCTGCTGGTGCTAGAGGGAGAAGGGAGAGGGGAGGGGGAAATCAGTTGGAATGCTGTTTCTCTGAATTAACACCAAAGTCATCAACAGATAGATACAAAGCAGATACAAATCCCCCTCTCCCATACAACATTATGAACAGAGATAGACACCCTTGGAATGTAAACCATTCTTCAAAATGTCATCTTATACAACAGCAGTCTCCAACTATGGTCCAAAAGTGCCCAGATGCTTTATTCTAGGGTGTTCACATAGTACAGTAGTCGACCAAGTATATCCCTGCATACAGTGCATTCAGAAAGTATTCATACCCCTTGACTTATTCCACATTTTGTTGTGTTACAGCCTGAATTCAGAATGGATAAAATATCATTTAAAAATAATAATCACCCATCTACACACAATACCTTGTAATGACAAAGTGAAAACATGTTTTAGACATTTTTGCTAACTTATTGAAAATGTAAACATAAATATATAATTTACATAACTATTCACACACCAGAGTCAATACATGTTAGAATCACCTTTAGCAGTGATTAGTCTTTCTGGGTAAGTCTCTAAGAACTTCGCACAACTGGATTGTCCAATATTATTCTTTTGAAAATTCTTCAAGTTCTGTCAAGTTGGTTGTTGATCATTGTTAGACATTTTCATGTCTTGCCATAGATTTTCACGACGATTTAAGTCAAAACTGTAACTGTAACACTCTGGAACATTCAATGTCGTCTTGGTTCGCAATTCCAGTGTATATTTGGGCATGTGTTTTAGGTTATTTTCCTGCTGAAAGGTGAATTTGTCTCCCAGTTTATCCTAAAAAAAAACTCCCAAATCCTTGCCGATGACTAGCATACCCATAACATGATGAACATACTGTATGAAGAGTGGTACTCAGTGATAAATTAACTTTATTTGACACATTTTTTTTCAGTTTTACTTTAGTGCCTTATTGCAAACACGATTCATGTTTTGGAATGTTTTTATTCTGTACATGCTTCCTTCTTCTCACTCTTTCATTTAGGTTAGTGTTGTGGAGTAACTACCATCCTCAGTTTTCCCCTATCACAGCCATTAAACTCTGTAACTATTTTAAGGTCACTGTTAGCCTCATGGTGAAATCCCTGAGCGGTTTCCTTCCTCTCCGGCAACTGAGTTAGGGAAGACGCCTATATTTTTGTAGTGAATGAGTGTATTGATACACCATCCAAAGTCTAATTAATAACTGCACCATGTTCAAAGGGATATTCAATGTCTGTTTTTTTTATTTCTTATTTGCTAGGCATTGGAAAACTGGTCTTTGTGGTTGAATCTGTATTTGAAATTCACTGCTCGATTGAGGGACCTTACATGTCATTAATTGTATGTGTGGGGTACAGGTGAGGTAGTCATTTAAAAATTGTTAAACAATATTATTGTACACAGATTGAGTCAATGCAACTTATTATTATGACATGTTTACTCCTGAACTTAATTAGGCTTGCCATAACAAAAGGGTTGAATAATTATTGACTCAAGACTTTTCACATTTTTTGTTTGTAAACATTTCTACAAAGACAATTCCAATTTTACTTTATGTGGTATTGTGTGTAGGTCGGTTTAATATTTTAAATTCAGGCTGTAACACAATAGAATGTAGAAAAAGTATATGGGTGTGAATACTTTCTAAAGGCACTGTATATTGTTAGAATGTAGGGTATTCCGGTAAGTCATACACTACATGACCAAATGTATGTGGACACCTGCTCGCCAAATATCTCATTCCAAAATCATGGCCATTAATATAGAGTTGGTACCCCCTTTGCTGCTATAACACCCTCCAATCTTCTGGGAAGGCTTTCCACTAGATGTTGGAACATTGCTGTGGGGACTTACTTCCATTCAGCCACAAGAGCATTAGTGAGGTTGGGCACTGATGTGGGGGCGATTAGGCCTGGCTCGCAGTTGGCGTTCCAATTCCTTCAAAAGGTGTTCAATGGGGTTGTAGTCAGGGCTCTGTGCAGGCCAGTCAAGTTCTTCCACACTGATCTCAACAAACCATTTCTGTATGGACCTCACATTGTGCACGGGGGGATTGCTGAAACAGGAAAGGGCCTTCCCCTAACTGTGCTACAAAGTTGGAAGCACAGAATCGTTAAGAATGTCATTGTATGCTGTAGTGTTAAGATTTCCCTTCACTGGAACTAAGGGGCCTAGCCCGAATCATGAAAAACAGCCCCAGACCACTATTCCTCCTCCACCAAACTTTACAGTTGGCACAATGCATTGGGGCAAGTAGCGTTTTCCTGGCATCTGCCAAACACAAATTGGTCCGTCGGACTGCCAGATGGTGAAGCATGATTCATCACCACAGAGAATGTGTTTCCATTGCTCCAGAGTCCAATGGCGGTGAGCTTTACACCACTCCAGCCGACACTTGGCATTGCACATGGTGATCTTAGGCTTATGTGCGGCTGCTCGGTCATGGAAACCCATTTCACGAATCTCCTGATGAACAGTTATTGTGCTGACGTTGCTTCCAGAGGCAGTTTAAAACTCGGTAGTGAGTGTTGCAACCAAGGACAGATGATTTTTACGTGCTACGCGCTTCAAAATTCGGCGGTCCGATTCTGTGAGCTTGTGTGGCCTAGCACTTCGCAGCTGTTGTTGTTTCTAGACGTTTCCACTTCACAATAACAGCACTAACAGTTGACCGGGGCAGCTCTAGCAAGGCAGAAACTTGACAACCTGACTTGTTGGAAAGGTGGCATCCTATGACGGTGCCACATTGAAAGTCACTGAGCTCTTCAGAAAGGCCATTCTACTGTCAATGTTTGTCTATGGCGATTGCATGGCTCCAATATTTGTTTACGGGTATGGCTGAAATAGCCAAATCCAGTCATTTGAAGTGGTGTCCACATACTCTTGTATATATAATGTATTTCTCCATACAAACACATGTATTTAGCAGTGACAGAAAACACAACAAAGACAATAAAAGTAGCCTAGATACTCACTCCCATTCCCTCCGGCTAGACGGACATAGGGACCCAAAGTCGGAAAGGTTGTCCATACTTACTCCCTCTCCCAGCCAGGCCCTATCTGAAGTCTGATGTATCCCATTCGCGCTAGCTGCACTGAAACTCCCAGGAAAAATCTAGTGATCACCTGCTGCTGCTGCCCACCTCCTCCTCCAGGAGTCCGCCACAGAAATACAAAAACCTGGGGAGGATAATAAGACAGAAAGTGGGCTTGAATTAAGGGGGGGGGGGGGAGTCTACTGTAGTTATGGCATATCTATGTCAATTACACATACATCTGATAATTACTGTGTCTTAATTAATCTGCAGTAGTTTAATTCAAGTATCATAGCTGTATTATGCCCAGCAACAGTACTGCCCTCAGTATTTTCTTATTCACACTCAAGCAAGTCCCCAAACCTACTTGAAAGTCATCCTATTTCCAATTATTTTCTGAACAGGTGTACTTTTTAATGCTTCCTTTTGAGCTTTCATTGGAGCTAAATCAATCAAATGTATTTATAAAGCCCTTTTTACATCAGCCGATGTCACAAAGTGCTATACAGAAACCCAGCCTAAAACCCCAAAACAGCAAGCAATGCAGATGTAGAAGCACAGTGGATAGGAAAAACTCCCTAGAAAGGCAGGAACCTAGGATGAAACCTAGAGAGGAACCAGGCTCTTCTGGCTGTGCCGGGTGGAGATTTTAACAGTACATGGCCAAGATGTTCAAACGTTCATAGATGACCAGCAGGGTCAAATAATAATAATAATCACAGTGGTTGTAGAGGGTTCAACAGGTCAGCAGCTATGCTTGTGAAAAACAACAACAATAAATGCATACAAAAGTATTATGTTTATTGTAAAATACAAGGAGAACTATTATTTATCCACCCAGATCCTGTGCATTTCTCAGTGAATATAATATCCGTGATTGAACACATTACCAGAAAAAAACAATTATTCATTGTTAGCCATGATTTCCAACAGTGAACAGCATGTATTAAAGGAAGTGTGGTAAACATAAATTACCACCTGGACACAGCAATTCAACACGGAGGACGCAGCATTACGTGCGGGAGGAGCTCTACTGACCTAGAAAAATCCCAGAGGCAGAGACACCTCTTTTGTTAACAAAGAGAATGGAAGAGTTACCTCATTCAACCCATCACGAAATATAAAGAAAAACTTGAGTAACATCTCTGGGAATTCAAACAGCATTTGTCCATTTGCAAATGTAACCCTAATAGAAAAGTAAATCAGAAGCCATCAAATCAAATACAACCGAGGAGGAACCATTAACCATGTGTTTAAACGAGAGGAATGTGATTGACATGTTGAGGTCAGATGAAAGAGTTAATTAGCCATGTACTATTAAGCCCCATGATTGAACCCCGTTCATCTTAGCTTCAGGTCTGCAGTGTCTGAATCATAGCCTAGAGGTTAAGAGCATTGGGCTAGTAATTTAGAGGTTACTGGTTCAAATCGTTGAGCTGGCAAGGTGGGAAAATCTGCTGTTCTGCCCTTGAGAAAGGCAGTTAACAACACCTGCTCCCCAGGTGCTGATTATGTAGATTAAGGCAGCCCCCTGCACCTCTCTGATTCAGGGGGGTTGGGTTAAATGCGGAAGGCACATTTCTGTTGAATGCATTCAGTTATGCAACTGACTAGGTATCCCCCTTTCCCTTCTTTAAAATCTGAGATACCCTCCTTTTCCATCTTCCACTTTCAGATGTAGTAAACTACAGCAGGCACCAACCTTTTCGATCAAATTCAATGAAACCAATGAACCAAGATCCACTCTTACACCAAGATAGTATTCCATGCAAAAATCTTTCCAATAATCTTGAGTGGGGGAACAACACATCATTCTTTCCTTTACTCCAATTAAAAGAATAGAGGTCTGTGGGCTGGAAATGTTTAAAATATATATATATATTATGTCTGTGTAATTATGACAGTTGGTGGCCATTTTCCGTTCTTTGCGGTTCAGGATGTCTGAGAATGGTGACTCTGTGCCCATTTCCATTGGGCCGAGACCCAGTTCTTATTCCATACGTTCACTGACTGACATACAGAAGCGGCCTGAGAAGGGGCCAACATGGATATTACATTTCACATAGCTCTCTTCATCTAAATGAAATCCATGCGCTCAGGCGAGGAAAACTGAAAGGAAAATCCAATAAGAGTTGTAAACTGTGATAAAATGATGAGCCATAAAAAACACATTTTTTTCTCATAATACATTTCAAAGCTCAACAAATTAACCAAAACACTTTATGGTATTTATGACACTGACATGAAAATGGTTTCTTGATGGTGCCTGCTGCTTGTCACCATGCCCAATAAGATTATGCACAATAAATCTTTACTATGGCTCCCTTCATTACTCAGAGGGTTCGCTTAACTCAAAGATTATATTTTAGGCACAATTGATACCTACTTCAGCTTTAATCTTCCCTTTTGTTGTTGAGGGGTTTTTCAATCAAGTCTCGACTTTACCTCATGCCTGTGTCAAAGAATGAATCAATAATTCCGTATTTCAGGTTGTTTCCTTAAAGGGAAACATCACAATTTTGAACTTCATATTCATCATCTCCAGCACCACCCCAACATCAACATATGTGAAAATGGTGCATTTCTATGTTTTGTAGTAAAAAGATGGAGAAAGATAAGTGTTTCCAATTGTGATGTTTCCCTTTATTGAAAAGCCATGCAATAGTATATTCACACTGTCAATGGTTCACCTTCACACAGACACACATTCAGAGAGTTATAATTTCTATTGAAGCAGCCATCTTTAATCTTACAATGTTTTAACTCTTACACCTGTCAAGATATCACTGCTGAGAATGGTTTGGGCGGGAGCTGCTGGTCATAGATCTGAACCCTTTCATAAAAAAGGTGACGTATTTAAGTCTTCATCAAGGATGTAATTCCATGAGAGGTGAGAGGTGGCCAAGATGGCATAAGGTTAGTAAATCTAGGCTGAAGTGTCAGTGACACATACGGTGAAAACAGGAAAAGAGAATGTGAGACTAAACACATATGACATGAAGTGTTTCGGGCTGATGATATATACTTTAAGGGTCGAGGGGGTGATTTCATTGTACTTGACTCTCAACACAAACCAATCATAATGTGATGTTTCTGCGATATGTAATGCCAGTGTTTTCCCCAATCTACATTACCCCGGTCTAAATTATATTAGGCTCATATTTTCTACTTGTCTTCAGCTTTGTTTTTGGACAAGCCTACGTGGCCTCATGAATAATAGATTCAAAGCCATAATTTACTCCTCAACTAAGTAGGATTCTTGTAACACTTTTACTGTAATATTTAAATCTTGAATTAGTGTAATTTGAAATGTAAAAAAAACTCAACTTGGTCATGATTTGTGATAAATGTAGAACTAGCCTATAGGGTGCCAAATGTTCTTTAGAAACACAACATAATATGCCCAGGGTTTTTTTCTGGCTCACGATCATTTCTTATCATAGATTCACTTAGCCTTTACAAACCAATACCGCCAATCAATCTGGGTCGTCATTAGTTACCACAGCTACAAAGTAATCATTATGGCTAAACCCTGCATAGTATTTCTACAATTTATTTTCTTAAATTCTGACTTTAAACCTAACCCTAACCCAAACCCTAACCTTAACCACACTGCTAACCTTATGCCTAAGCTTAATGTTAAAATAATACCAAAAAAGCTCATTTTTTGTAGTGACAACCATCAATCTGGAAAGAGAATTAATCGTTGACTTTACTTCCTGGATCAATGTGCGTCTCCATGATTAAACTAGTCAACTAACTAAACCCTGTCTTGAGTGAAAAGGAAACAACATCAGAGAGATTCACCTCCATTGGCTCCCTAAGCCAAACAATGGGAGGGACATCTCACGCACTCACTGACCTTCTCCTCCAACCAACATCCACTGAGGTGAAGAAATAATAATGTCCCCTGACTAAACTGGGGGAAAATTACATTGGCAGATAATTAATTCATATGGTTTCATACACTAGGCCTACTTAGCTAACCATCTACTTAGGCTGCTGACAGAAGAAGACAAATTATTATATGGAAATGTCAAATGACAGATGTCAAACCTTTCAAATCATGATGTGAAAATTCATCAAAATTTAAATATTTGCAAATGCAACATTTACATGAAGTATTGTACAGCAATTGTAGGTACATTTATATTACACTCCTCAGATGACAAGTCACTGAGCTATATTCAGAGCTTGCTAAAAGCCCTACTGGAAGTTCCCAAAATACATCATTTAAATAACTTCAAGATTCCTCACTTGATTAATTGACCAGACATGATTTGACAAGGCACTAAGCCTCCTCAACCAATCAGTTACCATGCAAGTGCCAAAAGCACTATGTTCTAATCAACGTAAACATGGTTTTAAAACGATGTTTCTCAAAACAGACAACTCATACACTTGCAAGGACACGCTCTACTCGTAAATCTATAGGCTACCAGTGAGCTGAACTGTCATGGAGCCTGTTAAGAAAATTAATAACTACGTTGGGGAATACACAAAGGACATATAACAATTCTCTATGAAAACGACATATAATGCATATAAATTAACATTGATAATAGTTAGCCTACTTTATTTGTATTTTGACACCGTTAGTTAGAAGCAGTAGCCTACAGATCTATTCATCCAAAATGGAAGCAAACCCAACCGGTAAACGTTTTCATTATCACAAGACTAGAGTGACAAAAAATGCAAAGGACATAAACATTTTACATACCTTGAAAACAAGACTTTAGTTGACATAAAGATCCATACTTTACTTTTGTCGGTACTCATTTTCCCACATAGCCTACCGTGCAATTCACTGAGCCAAGTAGACTATCCTAAGCTTGACTCACCACAAACGCATCGCGAAAAGACCATAAATTATTGCATACATACGCTGCCTAAGTATCATTCGAAATCCGATTCATGTAACAATCCCTATTCGGTACATACACTGTACAAGATTTCGGGAGTAATCGTTTTCAGGTCTATGCTCTGTCTGTTTTCCTCTACCACTCAACCTCCGTTGGCAGTCCCTTGTAAACAGGACTGAGCCGCTGCGAACAGGGAAAGTAGGTCAGTCGGTAGCTCAATACTTAGCTAAGGACATCATTAGCAACCGGCTGTACAACACACGACTAGGAGTATACATAGTGAGAAAAATAATAGTTCGGATAATACTAACACTTGAACGGCATTTAGGTCACATTATTCTGAATTCGAACGTATGTATTCTTTTCAGTGCCGAGTTTATTCCATTAAACGTTGTAGCCAACATCATGGGGTAGAGAGCGGGACATGTAGTATCTCTGATAGGTTCGAGGTTTGCTCTCAATGGTTTTGGCTCCCGATCACTGTAATAACGTTTATAGTAACGTTGCTAATGACGTATACAATTGAGGCCTCACCTTCGTGTTACCTGTTTCATGTAGCCTGTAGGCTGGAAATTCATGACATGGTGACAAATCAGGTTAGGTTGTCTATCAAATATTGTAATTACAATTTGATCCTGAAAAGTTCTGAGATGAAGATGAATGACATTTTACCAGTCTTTGCAGTAGGCCAACATACTGTACAAGGGGAAATTATTTTCACAATTCTTAGGTCTATTCTAATAAAATATCTTGCCCTAACTGCAGTAGAGCTACAATACAGAAAAAAGCCATATTACAACATGTCAAAATTGCATTGTTTGCTCTATAGCGTGTTAGTTCATATGCCTTGCCACCGTGATATAAAGGCCTAAGGCCGAGATAAAAAGGCCTAAGGCCGAGACAATAAGAAGACCCAGTGGCAGAATAAATCCACATCTTTGTTTCATCACAAAACCGGAGAGCAACCACTGTCCGGTGAAGTCCACAAAACATATTGCATGTAACAAAGAGTTACATGACCTACAGCTTGGTTAAGAAAGTTCATGTTCCCGAAATGTTCTGACTTCTAAACAACTATTGATTTAGAACCACAGAGAGTTACTGCAAGTTGCAAAGAAAACAGGAGCTGCTGCCACTATTTCAGCACCATTTCAACTTCAACATTTCAACATCAAATGCCATATGCAATGGCTCTAATACAATGACAACTAAATTACAGCAAAAACAATTTAGTCCAATCAACGTAAGCTAAATACAGTATGGTGTTGCTGTCCATGGTTCTGATTTGTGTGTGTGTGTGTGTGTGTGTTCGTACAAGTAGAAAAAACATGAAAAAACATGCCATCCTCCTCTCTTTCATGTTGATTAAATGGTCTATGACTCTGTCATACAGTACACACTTTTATTTTTTTGTTGTCCTAGGCTACCTGGCTAAAATGCTTGCTCGCTAGCCAAACTTTATTTCATGGGCACCGTTAGATACCTAACATAAGGCTTCTACATCTAGCTACATATTGTCACGACTTCCGCCGAAGTCGGTCCCTCTCCTTGTTCGGGCGGTGTTCGGCGGTCGACGTCACCAATCTTCTAGCCATCGCTGATCCATTTTTCATTTTCCTTTGTTTTGTCTTGTCTTCCTTCACACCTGGTTCCAATCCCATCAATTACATGTTGTGTATTTAACCCTCTGTTTCCCCTCATGTCCTTGTCGGTGATTGTATGTTATGTTCAAGTTATGATTTGGTGTGCGACGGGTTTTGTACCCACTTTTATTATTTTGTATATTATGGTTTTCTGAGTTTTGTGAGCACTTATTAAACAACTCCGTTTATACCAAGTTCGTTCTCCTGCGTCTGACTTCCCTGCCATCAGCAAGCACCCATTACACATATTGAACTTCCATCCTCTCAGTCCAGGGGCACAATGTATTTTATGCTTGGATCAGAATTGCCGGTATAATCATTGGCCAGTACGGAGAATTTAGTAAAACCACAAGTCCAAATCCCTATCTCCATCCATGGCTAATTTAGTAAAGGGACCATTTTAGCTAGCTGGCTAGCCACCGGAGGACAACAACATAACAAGATGCAACAATTCAAGTTGTTTCTATCGATGATGTATTTCTCTTTAATAGGAGTGAAGCCAAATCCAAACTGGCTTCCGTTGACACTTGTTTGGGGTGTGGAGTTGAGCTCACTCAGTTTAGCCCAATGATGATTGGCTATTATTTTATACTTTTTTAATCAAGTGAAACCATATGCTCACCATATGCTTCTCTTGCATTCCATGCTACTGGCAGCAACAACGTCATACTCTTTATGACCAGACCGCATCAGATAGATGGCCTACACATACAGAGACAGAGGGGCACTGTTTTGTTCGCTCGGATGCTTTCTCCATTGAGATACTGTATATACACAACCCAGTTATGGGAAATAGCCCAATATCTGATAAACTGTCACAACCACACACAAACCCACATTTACAGTGCACACATGGTGACACACAGATTCAGATTCTACATATTGTATTTTTTTTACAAAAACATTATTCAGTAAGGTCAGTGTCCAGTTCCATGAATACCCTGTGCATGAAATGTCCCTTCACCACTAGCCTCGCTTGTTAACTTCTGCTACACTGGAAATATTGATATATCAATAAATGTGTTTGGAAGCTGCTCTTATCTATTAACAAACACATGTTACTCAATGCTTTATGAGTATCAAAACGCAGGCTACTGTACACATACACAAAATGCAGGCTACTGTACACATATATGTAGTGATATATCACACACATGCAGCCACCTGTGAGGGACATGACAGATGGAAGGACTACTCATGCCAATCACAACTGAGTCACACACAGTCTAAGCACTGTATCACATACACTCTCAATTTAACAATGATATTCAAATTTATTAAAACACCTTTCTGTCCTAGGTTAAGTCTGTTCCCATAGAACTGTTCCACAGTTTTTGTCTGTAGCATCAAAATAATTTGAATCCCTCATCTGTATTTTATTTTTATCTTTTAAACTAGACAACTTACAATTTGCATTTGTTGCCGGGGTCCAGGTGACATTTAGTCCACAACACACAGCTTTCGACAACCTCCTCATGAAAAGAGAATCATATGAATGAGAAAGCTTCCCAAGCCATAACAGCCGTAACTACCTAACTGGCTGCAATAAAACCTTATTACGTTGTTTGTCTATGAAATTGAACATCAGGACACATATATTGTGCACGTTTCAACTTTAAACTTGTCAGTAAATGAATAACTAATTACAGCCATAAGCTTCCTGTAAAAAATGTAAAATGTCTGCAGCTAAAGTCTCAAGGGTGGAAATATGTTCTTTCTATACAGGCTTCAGCTCCAAGACCTGTCTACGAACTCACACTGGATAAAAAACAGGACTGTTTCTTTCCTTTTGAGACCTTTGGAAATACTGTGAAGCACAAGCTGGATAATACAAGGCTTGGTTTTCAATGCCAGCAATAGTCAAACCGATAGAGCAAAATCAGATTCAAAAGTCCCTTAGTACTTAGTATGCACATTCACACCAGGGGAGTCACTTCTACACTCACTGATGGCAAGACATGCTCTCTCTTCTGTAATCAAATCCAATTTTATTGGTCACATACACATATTTAGCAGATGTTAGTGTGGGTGTAGCGAAATGCTTGTGTTCCCAGCTCCAACAATGCAGTAGTATTTAACAAGTCACACAAATCTAAAAGTAAAGGAATGGAATTCAGAATTATATAAATATCAGGACGAGCAATGTCGAAGTGGCATTGACTAAAATACAGTAGAATAGAATACAGTATATACAGTGAGGGAAAAAACTATTTGATTCCCTGCTGATTTTGTACGTTTGCCCACTGACAAAGAAAGTATCCGTCTATAATTTTAATGGTAGGTTTATTTGAACAGTGAGAGACAGAATAACAACAAAAAAATCCAGAAAAACGAATGTCAAAAATGTTATAAATTGATTTGCATTTGAATGAGGGAAATAAGTATTTGACCCCCTCTCAATCAGAAAGATTTCTGGCTCCCAGGTGTCTTTTATACAAGTAACGAGCTGAGATTAGGAGCACACTCTTAAAGGGAGTGCTCCTAATCTCAGTTTGTTACCTGTATAAAAGACTCCTGTCCACAGAAGCAATCAATCAATCAGATTCCAAACTCTCCATTATGGCCAAGACCAAACAGCTCTCCAAGGATGTCAGGGACAAGATTGTAGACCTACACAAGGCTGGAATGGGATATAACACCTTCACAAAGCAGCTTGGTGAGAAGGTGACAATAGTTGGTGCGATTATTCGCAAATGGAAGAAACACAAAAGACCTGTCAATCTCCCTCGGCCTGGGGCTCCATGCAAGATCTCACCTCGTGGAGATGCAATGATCATGAGAACGGTGAGGTATCAGCCCAGAACTGCACGGGAGGATCTTGTCAATGATCTCAAGGCAGCTGGGAAAATAGTCACCAAGAAAACAATAGGTCACACACTATGCCGTGAAGGACTGAAATCCTGCAGCGCCCGCAAGGTCCCTCTGCTCAAGAAAGCACATATACATGCCCGTCTGAAGTTTGCCAATGACCATCTGAATGATTCAGAGGACAACTTAGTGAAAGTGTTGTGGTCAGATGAGACCAAAATGGAGCTCTTTGGCATCAACTCAACTCGCTGTGTTTGGAGGAGGAGGAATACTGCCTATGACCCCAAGAACACCATCCCCACCGTCAAACATGGAGGTGGAAACATTATGCTTTGGGGGTGTTTTTCTGCTAAGGGGACGATGAAAATGGTTTGGGCAATGAAAATGGTTCGTGGATGGGTATTCCAGCATGACAATTACCCAAAACACACAGCCAAGGCAAAAAAGGAGTGGCTCAAGAAGAAGCACATTAAGGTCCTGGAGTGGCCTAGCCTCGAAACCTTAAAGACTTGGAGAAGATCTGCAAAGAGGAGTGGGACAAACCTGGTGGCCAACTACAAGAAACGTCTGACCTCTGTGATTGCCAACAAGGGTTTTGCCACCAAGTACTAAGTCATGTTTTGCAGAGGGGTCAAATACTTATTTCCCTCATTAAAATGCAAATCAATTTATAACATTTTTGACATGCGTTTTTCTGGATTTGTTTTGTTGTTATTCTGTCTCTCACTGTTCAAATAAACCTACCATTAAAATTATAGACTGATAATTTCTTTGTCAGTGGGCAAATGTACAAAATCAGCAGGGGATCAAATACTTGTTTCCCTCAATGTACATATTAGATGAGTAAAGCAGTATGTAAAGATTATAAAAGTGACTAGTGTTCCATTATTAAAGTGGCCAGTGATTCCATGTCCATGTATATAGGGCAGCAGCCTCTAAGGTGCAGGGTTGAGTAAGCGGGTGGTAGCCGGCTAGTGATGGCTATTTAACAGTCTGATGGCCTTGAGATAGAAGCTGTTTTTCAGTCTCGGTCCCAGCTTTGATGCACCTGTACTGACCTCGCCTTCTGGATGATAGCGGGGTGAACAGGCCGTGGTATGGGTGGTTGATGTCCTTGATTATCTTTTTGGCCTTCCTGTGTGCCCCCGGTGATGCGTTGGGCCTCTGGAGAGCCCTGCGGTTGTGGGAGGTGCAGTTGCAGTACCAGGCCTACAGGATGTTCTCAACTGTGCATCTGTAAATGTTAGTGAGGGTCTTAAGGGCCAAGCCGAATTTCTTCAGCCTCCTACTTCACCACACTATCTGTGTGGGTGGACCATTTCAGATTGTCAGTGATGTGTACGCCGAGGAACTTGAAGCTTTCCACCTTCTCCACTGTGATCCCGTCGATGAGCATATGAGCGTGGTCTCTCTGCTGTTTCCTGAAGTCCACAATCAGCTCTTTCGTTTTGTCTCCTGCATTGCCATGTCCTGTGTATCTAAATAATCATGAGATCATTTCCTGTTTTATTCTATTTAATTATATTGTATATACTTTTGCCTATTGCAGTAGTAATATATTAATAACACAATAATAACTCTTAATCTCGTAATGACAAAATGCAAGTTGATGCAGAAATTCTGGCAGGTTTTAGATGCCTGATTTCCCTTCAACAATCATTCAGTCAGACACACAGAGACACACCACCCCCTATTTGTCTAGTTCAAGACACAATCCTAACCTGAAATGAGGAATTTTGCCCTTACTTTTAGAACCTAGTACACCTTACATACTGTATATGTATGGCACTTGCATCTACACACTTGCGTCATAGACCATAATAAGCAAGGTTACAGTTATGAACAACCTACAATTTTCTCTCCCTCTCTCTGTCTATTAATTTGCTTTATTATCAGACTAATGTTCTTTCATTAAAGCCGTAAGCTACACTAGGCCTAGCTCATGATGAATGGTAAATGAACATTTACATGTGGGTCTATTGTATAAGAGGAGATGAGGAAAGTCTCAAACTAATTAAACAATGTAGGAGCCTATAATTAAGGTGACCTGTTTTGAATTTAACTACGAGCCACTTTTTTATCACACAGAAAACCCAAATGACAGCTCAATTAAATCAGAGGCTTGCAGGCTGTGAAGAGCATTTGTGTTACCGGCTACAGCAATTGCTTTCCATATAATCTCTGAGTAGTGAAAAAAATGACTGACAGTTGACTCATTAACCACTGTTCTTACAGGTCTGCGAAAACAACGCTGCTCAAAGGCATAATTAAAGAAATATAACTATTTTCAGAGTCCCATGCTTAATTAATATCAAGGGAATATGGTTAATTGCAAGTATGTTTCATTAATTACAGTACCCTTTAAAAAGTTGTTGTGCATGTGGTTTCATTCATCTACATACAGTATAACAGACTAATTTACTCATATGGCAAATAATATTGCTGACTTTACCCTTGCTATTTTGCAAGCATTTGTGATAATGTTAAGCTATGGTAACTATGCCATATTCTTGGTCGTGGCTCTTAGAATTATAGTTATCCATTCAATTAGGAAAATGATTGATCTTTCAATGAACCATGATGCCATCATTGTAATTATATATATTTTATTAGATATAAAAATGTGCCCGTATTGGTGTTGACGGGGCCAGTTTTTAAATCAGAATTATTCAAAAACACTATATAACCAAAAGTATGTGCTCGTCGAACATCTCATTCCAAAATCATGAATATTGACTTGGTCCCCCATTTTGCTACTATAACAGTCTCCACTCTTCTGGGAATGCTTAACACTAGATGTTGGAACATTGCTGTGGGGACTTCCATCCATTCAGCCACAAGAGCATTAGTGAAGTAGGGGCACTGATGTTGGGCAATTAGGCCTCACAGTACGCATTCCAATTGATCCCAAAGGTACTCGATGGGGTTTAGGTCAGGGCTATGTGCAGGTCAGTCAAGTTCTTCCACACCAACCTCGACAAACCATTTCTGTATGGACCTCGCTTTGTGCACGGGGCATTGTCATGCTGAAACAGGAAAGGTCCTTCCACAAACTGTTTCCACAAAGTTGGAAGCACAGAATCGTTTAGAATGTATGCTGTAGTGTTAAGATTTCCCTTCACTGGAATTAAGGGGCCTAGCCCGAACCATGAAAAACAGCTCCAGACCATTTTTCCTCCTCCACCAAACTTTACAGTTGGCACAATGCATTCGGGCAAGTAGCATTCTCCTTGCATCCACCAAACCCAGATTGGTCCGTCGGACTGCCAGATGGTGAAGCGTGATTCATCGCTCCAGAGAACACGTTTCTACTGCTCCAGAGTCCAACGGCGGCGAACTTAACACCACTCCAGCTGACATGTGGCATAGCACATGGTGAACAATTTTTTTATTTATTTTATTTTTAGTGAGTATTAAAACATAGAATCTACTTGCAGTGAAACCATCCAGCATTTACATTACATTCAGTCATCTAACAGACTCCCATCCTGAGCGACCTGACGTGTTTGATAGGTGGCATCCTATGATGATGCCATGTTTAAAGTCACTGAGCTCTTCAGTACAGGACATTCTACTGCTAATATGTGTTTATGGAGATTGCATGGCTTTGTGCTCGATTTTATACACCTGTCAGCAACGGGTGTAGCAGAAATAGCCAAATTCACTCATTTGAAGGGGTGTCCACATCTTTTTGGCCATGTAGTGTATATTGACCATAGTTTTGATTCAAATAAGGTTATCTGAGTAAAACCTAAAAAACATTCACTCATGCTTGTCAAAAATGTACCCTTATTGCATGATGATCCCAGAGTGAACTGATTCCAGGATGATGATGCTGTATCACACTGAAATAACCATCCTATGCCAGCGGCCAACAAGTCTGAGGCATTTATGATTCATAAAGATCACCCACATTTTACTGCATTATTCACCATCCGCCTACGTAGAGATTAGTTCCTCTGTTATGTAGGTCAGGCGATTGGATAATGGGATGACACTCAGTGTTCATAAATGGTCCCCTTCTACGTAATAAATTGAGGGACTGCAGCGTGTGTCACTCCCCTGTACCTAAAGCCTAGCTGTTACCCTCAGATCTTAGGAAAAATAAAGTGTCTTTTAACATTGCAATCAATGAGATGTTGAGCCAAACTACCTCTAGCAGGCATCTGTGATGCTGGTGTCGTGATGTCATCACAGTCGTCATTTGATGCACTGACTGTCATTAATTACTGGGCTCATCTGCATGATCCCTGCCAAAATAAAAGTTAAATCAAATAAAATGTATCAGGCTGTGGTACTTCGGTTCTCTCTGTGTTCCCATGGAAACATTGTGTGGTGGAAACGCATGCGGTCCTCTCTTTTCCATCAGCCAACGCAGTTCTTCCCCTCAACTCACTGACTCAAAGCAGAGTCCTACCATAGGTACACAATTATTGGAAGTTAGTCTCAGAATGGCCTCGTTTCCACAAGACTAAGGACTGGCTTTCTCCTGAGGACTGGCTTTCTCCTGAGGACTGGCTTTCTCCTGAGGACTGGCTTTCTCCTGAGGACTGTCTTTCTCCTGAGGACTGGCTTTCTCCTGAGGACTGGCTTTTTACTGAGGAGTGGCTTTCTACTGAGGACTGGATTTCTACTGAGGACTGGCTTTCTACTGAGGACTGGCTTTCTACTGAGGACTGGATTTCTACTGAGGACTAGCTTTCTCCTGAGGACTGGCTTTCTACTGAGGACTGGATTTTTACTGAGGACTAGCTTTCTCCTGAGGACTGGCTTTCTCCTGAGGACTGGATTTTTACTGAGGACTGGCTTTCTACTGAGGACTGGCTTTCTACTGAGGACTAGCTTTCTACTGAGGACTGGATTTCTACTGAGAACTGGCTTTCTACTGAGGACCAGCTTTCTACTGAGGACTAGCTTTCTACTGAGGACTGGCTTTCTACTGAGGACTGGCTTTATACCGAGGACTAGCTTTCTAAAGTCTGATGCAATCCTAACCTAAACCTTTTAAATGTAGCCTCATCATCCTTGTTGGCAAAACTAAGAGTAAATTGTTGATACATTTTTCATGCAATTGATGTTCACAAGGCTTAACATTGTTTAACATAGCTTTTCTTTCTTTGCAAAATGAAACGCCCCATGTCCCATCTCATCTGGCAAAAAGTCATCCTGTCCTTATGACCGTTTGAGATGTATTGTGTAGACAATGTTTCCAAATGAGACACCTTTGGAGGCCTTGAGGCAGCAGGTATCATGTGAGTGGAGAGCAGCTGACAGGTCTAAAAATCACAAATCAAATATAGACTGTACCTCAGAATTCATTTCATGCCATGCATGCAGGAACTGAGTATGCTCAGTATGTTCACATATTCCACATCGAGATAAAATGAGGATATCTGATCTTATCAAGCAGCTTAACAGAAAGTAACTGGATGGTTTGCTTAAGCTTAAACTGCATTTGACACTAATGGACCTTACAATAAGTAAACAAGCAGCCTACAAAGCATGCATCAATGTATTTGTTATCTTCAAAATGATGAGTGACATGAATATAGTGATTGACCAAGAAATGAACAATCATTAGGTGACAAATAAATAAACATCCAAAGGTGAATATTCTTAAATAATCCATTGGTAACAGCAAAACCATACATTTTAGTAGACACTCTTATCCAGAGTGACTTACAGGTGCAATTAAGATTAAGTGCCTTGCTCAAGGGCACATCGACAGATATTTCACCTAGCCGGCTCGGGGGAATCAGTGGCCTTTCAGTTACTGGCCCAAACCTCTTAACAGCTAAGCTACCTGCCGCCCTATATAATTCAGATAACTCTAGGGAATGCCTTATTCGGAGATGTTTGATTGTACTAATCTGGTTCAATCAATTAATACAAGTTCAGATTCATCAATCATTCGGAGAGCGAGCAAATAGAGTCCTTGTACAAATGTTATAATTTATAAATGAACATCAGGTAAATCAATTAATCAAAGGGTTTCATTATGAACTGGGCCTAAAGCAAATGTCTTTGCAACTTATGAATTACGTTAAAACTACCAGGGGAATAAACATAAGTTAAATCATTTATACCAACATTCAATAGACTCTGCTGTATTGCATTTATTTAAAAGGTGAACGTTTGAATAATACTCAACCTAAAAACTAAATATTATTATTTATGTAGCTTGGTAAAGATGTTTTTGTTTTTTATTAAATACTTATTCACTATTACACTACATAGATTTCAGACATTTATTACAGTTTAACAAACTGCTAAGCATACACCACAAAATAAATAAATCATCAGTCCTATGATTGAACAGGCCTCTTATACCGTCCTGCTCAGGAGCAAAAGACATGATCTTTGCGGCCTACATGATGACAATTACCTAAAGCAGTGTGTGAGCAGATACAGTATGTAGGTCATGATTCTAGGGCACGGATGGAAGGACCATGCAGCTCACACTTTGTGCACACAAGCTCTGAGAGGAGGTTACATCTTTAATTCAATTATTGGCTGCAGAAAGGCACTGATTATGTTACAATACCCTGAAGGGATACTTTAGGCGAACAAAGTATCATCATCGTCACCATCATTATAATAAACCACATACATTTAAGAGGTGCAGCTGATACAGTTGGAAGCAAAGCACACTGGAACAGCTTTGAGAGTGAAAGCAAACTACCCATGAAAAATATGATCCTATTCCTGTCAATTGCTACCTCATTTTCCTCATTGTGTAAGAGTTTAGCACATCTCCCTATCCTCCCTCTAGTCTGGTCTGGGAATGCCAATGCTTTCACCAGAAACTGCTTAAGATATATATATGTCTCACTCTTGACATGTGTACACAGAATTTGCACACTTTTGACATTTTAACCCATGTGAGTAAAAGTTTATAACCTGTAAAAAATGACATGTACAGTATCCTGATCCATTCAAATGTATGAACAGGTGTAAATACTTTTTTCTGGTTCATACCAGGGAGTTGTCAGACCTACACTCTACTGCAGTGGTTCCTAAACTGTGGGGTACAAGGGGTTGGCAGAGAGGTAGGGGCTTTTAGGTGTGGCATGAGTGAAAACATTTGGGAAGCACTGCTCTACTGTACAGTGAATTAGACATTTGCAAATGTATTAAATGTTCAGGGAGTGGCGCCTCAGACAATCCACGGATCGTCTGTACATTGTAGTATTCCGTAACACAAACAAATTATTACGTCAGTAATAGAGACGCACAACCAACACCCTGAGAACAAGATCTGAAGGGCTGGGCCTACTCAGATTGTGAAACCAAACTGTCTTCCTCTGAGACACCAGTGTAGCCACACCCAACCCTTGACTGTGACCTTTTGCCTTGGGAGACTCCGGTAAAGCCTGAGCAGTCAGGATTATCACAACAAGACATGAGAATAGACACTCCAGAAAAAAGGAATAGCCCAGATATACAGAAGGCCTCCCTGTCTTGCACACGGTCAAGGATTAAAATACACCCAGATTGAAGTAAATTTACCTCTAAGTTAACTAGACTCATTATGTGGGAGGACACTTCCATGAACAAGCTGCACTGATCACAGTATGTTTGAGGATTCCAGGTCGTCTACTTACAGTAACCACCCCACAGCTTACTGTGCTATGGGGAAAAACAATGCTGTGAGAAACGTTATGCCATTTCCCCTAACTAATTTCCATGGATTCTCTGAAGCGAGATGCTGACACACAAAACATTAATCATATTTGAACAACCGGAAGAAAGGAACATAAAAGGTAAAGCAATTAAGTGTCTTGTCATGCCCTAGTAGGTCTCTGCCTGTAGCTAGTGAGTACAAAGACAGTGTGCTGTGGACCAGAGATGAGCGACATCAGCAGAGAGGCTAATGACGTCTGTACTGGCAGTTATAACCCGAGCTGAACATTTCGTCTGTCACAGTAAGAAGGTTAAAGAGGGTGACATGAATACCAGACATACTCTCAAGGGTCATGTGCAACATAGTTCCACTGGGTGAATGAAGCCGCCGCCAAGTATACCAAGGAATGCTACAGTACTACTACAGCACACAGGATCACCAGGATTTTCTGCTTAATGACATACTGCACCACAAGCTACCTGATATACAGTCCCTTCGGAAAGTATTCAGACCCCTTCCCTTTTTCCACATTTTGTTACGTTACAGCCTTATTCTAAAATTGATTAAATAAAAACATTTCCTCAATCTACACACAATACCCCATAATGACAAAGCGAAAACAGGTTTTAGAAATGTTGCAAAATGAACCATAAAAAACAGAAATACCTTATTTAGATATTATTCTATTCAGACCCTTTGCTATGAGATGCGAAATTGCTCTCAGGTGCATCCTGTTTCCATTGATCATCCTTGAGATGCTTCTACAACTTGGAGTCCACCTATGGTAAATTCAATTGATTGGACATGATTTGGAAAAGCACACACCTGTCTATATAAGGTCCCAAAGTTGACAGTGCATGTCAGAGAAAAAGCCATTAGATCAAAGGAATTGTCCGTAGAGCTCCGAGACAGGATTGTGTCGAGACACAGATCTGGGGAAGAGGACCAAAAAAGTTCTGCAGCATTGAAGGTCCCCAAGAACACAGTGGCCTCCATCATTCTTAAATGGAAGAAGTTTGGAACCACCAAGACTCTTCCTAGTGCTGGCCGCCTGGCCAAACTGAGCCATCGGGGTAGAATGGCCTTGGTCAGGGAGGTGACCAAGAACCCAATGGTAACTCTTGAGTTCCTCTGAGGAGATCGGAGAACCTCCCTGAAAGACAACCATCTCTGCAGCACACCACCAATCAGGCCTTTATGGTAGAGAGGCCAGACGGAAGCCACTCCTCAGTAAAAGGCACATGACAGCCAGTTTCAAGTTTGCCAAAAGGCACCTGAAGGACTCTCAGACCATGAGTAACAAGATTCTCTGCTCTGATGAAACCAAGATTGAACTCTTGGCCTGAATGCCAAGTGTCGCGTCTGGAGGAAACCTGGCACCATCCCTACGGTGAAGCATGGTGGTGGCAGCATCATGCTGTGGGGATGTTTTTCAGCAGCAGTGACTGGGAGAGTAGTCAGGATCAAGGGAAAGATGAACGGAGCAAAGTACAGAGAGATCCTTGATGAAAACCTGCTCCAGAGTGCTCAGCACCTCAGAGTGGGGCGAAGGTTCACCTTCCAACAGGACAACGACCCTTAGCACACAGCCAAGACAACACAGGAGTGGTTTTGGAACAAGTCTCTGAATGTCCTTGAGTGGCCATAGCTGTGCAGCGACGCTCCCCATCCAACCTGACAGAGCTTGAGAGGATTTGCAGGTGTTCCAAGCTCGTAGCGTCATTCCCAGGAACACTCGAGGCTGTAATCGCTGCCAAAGGTGCTTCAACAAATATTGAGTAAAGGGTCTGAATAGTTACGTAAATGTGATATTTCAGTTGCACAAATCTAAAAACCTGGTTTTGCTTTGTTATTATGGGGTATTGTATGTAGATTGATGAGGGGGAAAAATATGTTTATCCAGTTTAGAATAAGGCTTTAACGTAACAAAATGTGGAAAAAAAATCAAGGGGACTGAATACTTTCCAAATGCACTGTATTTAGATTATCATGTCAAGCTTTCTACCTCTAGATTTGAATGGCTATATTTTCACCATATGTTTAATATGTTAGGTGAGTTGTCTGACAGTAGCAGGAATGCCTATTTGTTGCTTATATGACAAGCACTAAGTAGTACATGTCATATAATCCATAGTTTGATAGGATTGTGTTGTGTCATACTTGTAGTTTAGTCTGTCATGTCTTATCAACTGGGGTAATTATCAGCATGTGAACCTTGATCTCATCTTTGTTACACTTCCTTTTCAAAACGTGAAACGCAAAGAATATTCCCCACTGCTGAAAGAAGTGGAGGTGCCATGAATGACTTTCCAAAAATGCTTGGTTGGTTATGATTTATTTTTTATCAAAATGTTATCACTATGCATTGGGACATAAAAGAGTAGGGGAAAGATACTTTACTCTCTATAATATATCACTGTTCAAGAGGTTTATACAAGCTATCAATTCACCTAAATTCAATTCAAGGAATCTACAAAGAATGAACTGAGGTTGCCGTAGTTCAGTTACAAGTAATTGCCAGTAGAGGCAGCTTTCATAGAAAATCTCCAGTTCATGCTAGCTGTTATTTTAATCACTCATCACACTGGTGACAGATGCAGCCTGGGCCCACTGCCTCAAAAAAGGAGGTGTGATTAATGAATCATGTATTCCAGATGTGACCTAATTATAACAGATCAATACAGATGTGGGATCTTAATATGAGCAAGTTTGCTACAGCAGGAAAATAATAAGCAACAGAATATGTTAATTATTATGTGGATTATAATTCATGGATATTTTTGTAGGGGTTGATACATTTTTGTAACTGAAAATCAAGTCTGAAATTTCAAAGTGGAAATTACAAACTTGAGAACCCTTTTTAAACCTCAAATACACTACAAGATAAAAAAAAAATTATCCTGCAACTGGGTGATCAAATTAAGATCCTACATCTGTAGTTGTATCCTCAACCTATCCCAGCAGAGGACACCAAAATCACAAGACTATAATTTCCATGAGGGCATTTCCATCGAAAAGGACACATGAGCCCCAACCTGTGAAGTTCATAAAAGCATATCATTTTGGGTGTCAAATGAAAGCTAAGAGTCTATATTTTGGGGGAAAGAAGGCATAGATAAATTTGTCAACTATTTTCAATCTTAACAATTAGGCATAAGTAAAGGCTTTATTTTGTGGATAAACAGATGGAAAATAGGTTTTAGAAAGTATCTACCAGAAAAAGTCTTAAAAAGGTATGAGAAATACATTTTAAAAAACAATGTTGATGTAAAGACTAGAGGTCAATGGTCGATTAGGGCCGATTTTAAGGCCGATTTCAAGTTTCCATAACAATCGGTAATCAGCATTTTTGGATGCCGATTATGGCCGATTGCATTGCAATCCACAAGGAGACTGCGTGGCAGGCTGACAACCTGTCACGCGAGTGCAGTAAGGAGCCAAGGTAAGTTGCTAGCTAGCATTAAACTTATCTTATAAAAAACAATCAATCTTAACAAAATCACTTGTTAACTACACATGGTTGATGATATTACTACTTTTTTGTCCTGCATTGAATATAATCAATGCGGTGCCTGTTAATTTATCATCAAATCACAGCCTACGTCGCTAAACGGGTGATGATTTAACAAAAGCTCATTCGAGAAAAAAGCACAATCGTTGCACCAATGCACCTAACCAAAAACATCAATGCCTTTCTTAAAATCAATACACAAGTATATTTTTTTAAACCTGCATATTTAGTTAAAATAAATTCATGTTAGCAGGCAATATTAACTAGGGAAATTGTGTCAGGGTATATGGAGCAGTTTGGGCCTCCTGTCTCGTTGCGAACTTTGTGAAGACCATTTCTTACTAACATAGACCGTAATTAATTTGCCAGAATTTTACATAATTATGACATAACATTGAAGGTTGTGCAATGTAACAGCAATATTTAGACTTAGGGTTGCCACCCGTTCGATAAAATACGGAACGGTTTCGTATTTCACTGAAAGAATAAACGTTTAGTTTTCAAAATGATATTTTTCCAGATTTGACCATATTAATGGCCTAAGGCTCGTATTTCTGTCTGTTTATTATATTATAATTAAGTATATGATTTGATATTTGATAGAGCAGTCTGACTGAGGCAGCAGCAGGCTCGTAAGCATTCATTCAAACAGCACTTTACTGCGTTTTCCAGCAGCTCTTCGCAATGCTTGAAGCACAGCTCTGTTTATGACTTCAAGCCTATCAAGATTAGGCTGGCAATACTATAGTGCCTATAAGAACATCCAATAGTCAAAGGTATATGAAATACAAATGGTATAGAGAGAACTTGTCCTATAATTCCTATAATAACTACAACCTAAAACTTCTTAACTGGGAATATTGAAGATTCATGTTAAAAGGAACCACCAGCTTTCATATGTTCTCATGTTCTGAGGAACTTAAACATTAGCTTTTTTCACATGGCACATATTGCACTTTTACTTTCTTCTCCAACACTGTGTTTTTGTATTATTTAAACCAAATTGAACATGTTTCATTAATTATTTGAGACTAAATTGATTTTATTTATGTATTATATTAGGTTAAAATAAAAGTGTTCATTCAGTATTGTTGTAATTGTCATTATTACAAATATAAAAATAAAAATTGTCCGATTAATCAGTATTGGCTATTTTGGTCCTCTAATAATCGGAATTGGTATCGGCGTTGAAAAATCATAATCGGTCGACCTCTAGTAAAGACCCCTGCCAACTAATATCAACAGTTGTATTTTGTTTGAGACATTGTTTACCTTAAGTTTAAGAAATATTGCCTGGTGCCTTATAATTCCATTACTAAAAACCCACATATCTTTAAGATAGTTTCTAATTTCTGTCCCTCATGAGAAGGGAGGATAATAAAAGTTTACAAAAGTAACAAGCAATGATAGACCTACCAATTAGTTAGTGATTTTACTGATATGAACTTTTTAAAATGAATTATTAAGTGATTAAAACTCGTAATTCCGTTACCAAATTGGTAATGGAATACCCAAAAAAGTCAGTAACCGAATTATTACAACTGAATTGGCTACAATGGGAAATCAGAATAGTCTCAACCCACAGTTGGGTCACCTGCTACTGTCCTCCCTTCCACTGCCATACTGTTATGTTGAGCTCATAACTGTTTTCTTTGTCTTTCTGTCATCTAGTGGTCAAACCAAGAATGTTAAAACAGTCTAAGTCTAGACAACCCCTCCCTCTCTCTCTCTCTGCCTTTTCACTCTCACTCTCCAGTTAATGTCACCGGTCCTAGCTCTTACTGACACCTACCCATGAGCCTTCTACCTTTCCATTTACATTAACCAGCATCCTCGCCCAATGAGCACCTACCGACACCGGACATCCATTGATGTTGAAAAGTAGTTTACATTTGATCAGCCCAACCTGGTATTGATGTTAACGTCCACAGACGGACCGGACAAGTTTGGTTAGCACAGTACAGTACAGCACTGTACAGTGAGTAGAGCACAGTGGAGTACAGTACAATACAGTAGTACAGTACAATACAAGGAGTACAGCGCTGCTACACTGTGATGTCCACACTTGTGAAACATGAGGAGAATGACATTCATATCCATAATTATGCATTTCTGGGTATTAGAGATCAGGGACCCATGATGTAATTCCATTACCGGCTGTAAATCCACTTTTTATTGTAGTTCAATAACTCAACGTGTCATGTCATAGCTGACACCCCATTCTTTCTGCAGACATCTTTGAATCTTAATATGGAGCAGATATTTGAGAATTTTTTGAAAACGTGGTCGCATAAAAACCTGAGGGAGATTTTACCATGATTCCATTACCAAAGTTTGTCTCTGCACAGTTCTTCCACTAAATACGTTTTTGTAAATGTTTCAGTGGAAATTGTTAAAAGTAGTCTTTGTGCATAGATTTGTATGGTTTGTTAAACTTTCAAATCAATGTTTTTTATTTGACATACAATTTCAAGTGAATAAACTGAGTCAAAGCGTAAATCCGTTACCATGGAATTGCTCATGAGGTGATTATAAGTACGTCATATTCTTATCCTGTTGATAGATGCATCACACTTGACTGTCACTTCAGTACAGAAGTTACATGTTAATTACTGCTCTTACATCCATTCCAATTAGGTGCCGAAAGTAGGGCTTAGCAATCCCCTTCAAAAATGAATTAAATAAATATTTGACTATTCAACAAATTTCCAGGAAACAAGCACCCGTTGTCCAGGTCAATTCATGTCAGTCACTGCTTGAGGACATAAGCCGCAGGAAACCAACCATCAAATGCATGACGTTGGTGATGGGAGGCATGTTTATGTTGATATCTAATGTGGAACAGTGCAGCTGACACCCATGTGACATTCCATTGTCAGTGTCCCAAAGAAACATACTACAACCACTAGGTGATTTAACAAGTGAAGAGGGGCCCGTAAATAGATGCTTGCTGTGCAACAGCTGTTCACTGCCAACGTGACTGCCTTTATTTTTACTTCAAATTCTAGAGGTATAAGGAGGTTAAAAATGTACTCAAAATCACTAACTATTGACTTCTACTGGCCTGTGAAGCTATGATAACCCCTGACATCTGCTATCTTTCAAACCTCCTGTTCCCATACAAACACACTAGACAATTGACGACTAACGCTACCAGGCATTTAGCCCCCCAAATCAAACCATCATAGTTTTGGAGTTAAACGCTTTTCTCGGCTTGGCCCTGACCTGTCTGTGACATAAAGGGTCATGGCACAGTCTCGGTCTGACCACAGTCTGGCTGATTTAATCAAGTGAATCCATTCCGAATCATTCTCTGGATGTATTTTTTTATCTAACACTTGCATTTACACTGGATTAGGAGCATTGCTATTTCTCTGCAGAGTCACTTTTCTGAAGTGCAGGTATGATTAGATTGTGTCCTGAATTGCTGCTGAGCAGAATGCACTGTCCAATCAGAGCCACTGACGATGATTTGGTGGTCCTCAGAACGGAAAAGGTTGGGAACCGACACAGTAGGCTAAATCCTCACTGATGTCCCAAAATAGAGGAGTTCACCTGGGTGTCACAATGCTAAAATGTCGCTTCATAAAATTGAAGTTTTCGGTAATATAAAACTGCCCTTTAAAAAGAAAAACTCCAGCCAGCACACTTGAGTTGAGCTTGATGCTTCACTTTAACAACTACACCTAATAACAAAATAATAAAAACACTTCAGCAATAGACATTCTTCTCAGGTTAGCCTTCATGCAATGAAAAACGACCAGCAGGTACATTCCATTGAAAGAGTTCATAATGAAACATTCTCAGGTACATTATAGAAACAGGAAATGGTGTGGTGCGATCGATCCTCACTGCTCACAGCTAGACCTAACAATAAAGTGAATTCACTGCTCATCTCGAGACCTCTATGAAATAAACCTGTAGTCATGTTTCACTAATTTATTGTGTGCTTGAAATGAACCATCATGAGTTGAACATTCATCAAAGCCTTGAAGAGAGTCTTTCTTAAAGGGACAGAGCACAGGGGGAAAAAATGACTTTGCTTTTACACGGACCTGCTCCATTTGTGCATGGCTAGTCACACTTAGCATCCCCAGCGATATTCCAACTAGCGTTCAGTTTAATCTTGCAGGACATGGCCCAGTAACCTACTTTCCCTCCAGCAGGCTCCGTAACAGCAGAGGCTGCGTGTCATGAGTTACCTAACATTCACACAGCATATTTTCAGGCAGAGAGACATGAAAACCCTCTACAGCATAAGGAGGGGGCAGAGACCCCTATTTCCTCTCTGTACACCTTTCGATTAAAAACAAACACTTGTCAAGGAGCTCTGTGAAAGTAAAGGTTTTGGCATCCTCTTTAACAGAGCTCACTGCATCTGTTCTAAAAGCTCATAAAAAGCATGTTGCATATTTTCAACCTTTATAGGGCAGCAGGTAGCCTAGTGGTTAGAATGTTGGACTAGTAACTGAAAGGTTGCAAGATCAAATTCCCAAGCTGACAAGGTAAAAATCTGTTGTTCTGCCCCTGAACAAGGCAGTTGACCCACTGTTCATAGGCTGTCACTGAAAATAAGATTTTTTTCTTAACTGACTTGCCTAGATAAATAAATAAATAAAATAGCCAAGGCTTGAACTGACCCTCTATACTGCCATGACACAGCTTTGCTAAGAAGACCTTATAGAGCCCCACAGTGGATGTGTCATAATACTCACATAACCTAGCTGTAAAACAGGGAAATTGTTCCAATTGTTTTTCCACCATTCAATTTTCCAATAGGGTATTTTAGAAACACTTAAAATAAGGGCTGTGTTTGGTGTAGGCTTACCCTGCTGTGACGTTTTAATAACCATGTAAATCTCTCTTGGACAAGGTGACTTTTATCAATGCAGTACCAGTCAAATGTTTGGACACACCTACTCATTAAAGGGATATTCTTAATATTTACTATGTTCTATATTGTGGAATAATAGTGAAGACATCAAAACGATGAAATAACACATATGAAAAGATGTAGTAACCAAAAAAGTGTTTTATATATATATTTTATATTTGAGATTTTTATAAGAAGCCACCCTTTGCCTTGATGACAGCTTTGCACACTCTTGCCATTATCTCAACCAGCTTCATGAGGTAGTCACCTGAAATGCATTTCAATTAACAGGTGTTCCTTGTTAAAAGTTCATTTGTGGAATTTCTTTCCTTCTTAATGCTTTTGAGCCAATCAGTTGTGTTGTGACAAGGTAAGGGTGGTATTCAGAAGAGAGTCCTATTTGGTAAAAAAAACATATTATGGCAAGAACAACTCAAATAAGCAAAGAGAAATGACAGTCTATCATTACCTTAAGACATGAAGGTCAGTCAATCTGGAACATTTCAAGAACTTTGAAAGTTTCTTCAAGTGCAGTCGCAAAAACCATTGAGCACTATAAATGAAACTGGCTCTCATGAGGACCGCCACAGGAGGGGACGACCCAGAGTTACCTCTGCTGAAGAGAATAAGTTCATTAGATTTACCAGCCTCAGAAATTGCAGCCCAAATAAATGCTTCACAGAGTTCAAGTAACAGACTCATCTCAACATCAACTGTTCAGAGGAGACTGCGTGAATCAGGCCTTCATGGTCGAATTGCTGCAAAGAAACCACTACTAAAGGACACCAATAAGAAAAAGAGACTTGCTTGGGCCAAGAAACACGAGCAATGGACATTAGACCGGTGGAAATCTGTCCTTTGGTCTGATGAGTCCAAATTTGCAATTTTTGGTTCCAACCACTGTGTCTTTGCGAGACACAGAGTAGGTGAACGGATGATCTCTGCATGTGTGGTTTCCACTGTGAAGCATGGAGGAGGTGGTGTGATGGTGTGGGGGTGCTTTGCTGCTGACACAGACGCATTCTGTCTCCTAGAGATGAATGTACTTTGGTGCGAAAAGTACAAATTAATCCCACAACAACAGCAAAGGACCTTGTGAAGATGCTGGAGGAAACAGGTTCAAAAGTATCTATATCCACAGTAAAACGAGTCCTATATCGACTTAACCTGGAAGCCACTGCTCCAAAACTGCCATAAAAAAAGCCAGACTACAGTTTGCAACTGCACAAAGGGACAAAGATAATACTTTTTGGAGAAATGTCCTCTGGTCTGATGAAACAAATATAGAACTGTTTGGCCATAATGACCATCATTATGTTTGGAGGAAAAAAGGGGAGGCTTGAATGCCGAAGAACACCATCCCAACCGTGAAGCACGGGGGTGGCAACATCATGTTGTGGGGGTGCTTTGCTGCAGGAGGGACTGGTGCACTTCACAAAATAGATGGCATCATGAGGAAGTCAAATTATGTGGATATATTGAAGCAACATCTCAAGACATCAGTCAGGAAGTTAAAGCTTGGTTGCAAATGCGTCTTCCAAATGGACAATGACCCCAAGCATACTTCCAAAGTTGTGGCAGAATGGCTTAAGGACAACAAAGTCAAGGTATTGGAGTGACCATCTCAAAGCCCTGACCTCAATCTTATCAAAAATCTGTGGGCAGAACTGAAAAAGCGTGTGCGAGCAAGGAGGCCTACAAACCTGACTCAGTTACACCAGCCCTGTCAGGAGGAATGGGCTAGAATGTACCCAACTTATTGTGGGAAGCTTGTTGAAGACTACCCAAAACGTTTGACCCAAATTAAACAATTTAAAGGCAATGCTACCAAATACTTATTGAGTGTATGCAAACTTCTGACCCACTGAGACTGTGATGAAAGAAATAAAAGCTGAAATAAATAATTCTCTCTACTATTATTCTGACATTTCACGTTCTTAAAATAAAGTAGTGATGCTAACTGACCTAAGACAGGGAATTTTGTACTAGGATTAAATGTCAGGAATTGTGAAAAACTGAGTATAAATGTATTTGGCTAAGGTGTATGTAAACTTCCGACTTCAACTGTAAAATATATTTTGATTTGTTTAACACTTCTTTGGTTACTACATGATTCCACATGTTTTATTTTTTAGTTTCGATGTCTTCACTAATTATTCTACGAAGTAGAAAATAGTAAAATAAAGAAAAACCCTTGAATGAGTAGGTGTGTCCAAACTTTTGACTGGTACTGTATATTCGGCTCGATTTACTCTCATATTTGAAAATGCTAATTAGAATCAAAGTAGACATCATGCAAAACTACAATTCCCTGCAAGCTCCTACAGGTCATCTCTAGCTGACACCTTTTCTAACAGGTACTGTGTCAATTTAAAACTCGTACAAGACATTTCACAGAACTGTCCATTTAAATACATTTGGCCAATTTATTCATTACTACATTTATATAACATTAGATAGTTAATTCAGAGATTCGTACCTTTGCCTTGATTCGGCAGTCTCGTCCAGATCATCATGGCATTTGTAGTTTTTTATGATAGCCACATTAGTAGCTAATTAGCGTTTCATTTATAAGATAAGTCACCTTATCCTAGAGAGTTTTACACGGTTATAAAAACATCACGCCAAGGTAAGCCTACACGACACATAACCCTTATTTTATGTGTTTCTAAAATCCCCCGAGGGAAAAATAAATTGTGGAAATACCGATAGGAACCATTTCCGTTTTGGTATTATGACTCATACTGTGGTACTCTATAGTAGAAGTATCTATCGATGGAAGGGGAAGTTACATGAAGAGATAGATAAAAATGGGCAGATGAGTGAGGAAAAGAAAGAGAAAAGGAGATGTCAGCCAGTAGAGGGCAGACAGTGTATCTCTTGAGTTAAAAGTCTAACTCTTAGTGGGTTGGCTCAGTGAAATAAGCTTAGCTACCTCACTTCACCATTACTTCACCTCACCTACTCGTGGCAACCAAAAACCTGACCACATAGGACCAGCCTCATCACAGACCAACTGAACAATAGTAAAACCATCAACATAGGCTTCCAATCCTTGCTCCTTGAACACTTTATCAGGATCATTGTGAGCCAAAAATCATCAAATCGTCAGTATCAAGGCAAATGGAAACTTAAATAATGTGATGTCTTCAAAATAATGGCTCACATGATTGTAGTGTGTGTTGAATAATTCAACGATGACCACAAACTTTTTGCCATCATAGATTGTTTTTGTGAATAATATCCATTATCTGAACTAAGCCAGCACTATTTCTGCGAGTCTGATATACATTCAGGATCGGTGTGAGTGGAGAAGAGTCCCCATCATCATCATCAATCGTACCACGCAATCATAGGCCTACATTTTCTCATAAGGATGAACAGCTTTCGTTGCAAATATTTTCTCCTGGCGCCCAGAACAACTGCGCAGCACGGGTAAATTTAGTTTCCCTTCTTTAATAAATACATCTGAGGCGTGACGTCACTGCAACTGGCTCTGGCTCATGCTTCTTCATGAGTCATGAGTTACATAACAATGTCTCTTTTAGTGATTAACCTACATAAATTAGATGTTGTAAGGAGTGCTCTCCTGACAGTGTGGTCACGATCAACCTTTCAGAACGAAGTAACTTTTATATAGGACCAAAACTATAATTCCACGACTGGTCTGGCTCGCATGGATAGCCTACTGTATTTCCAAAAGACTACAGGCTATTCAACACATCCAAAACGTGCAGCCTTATTCTTAATACTGGATGAAAATAAATTAAAATAACTTGGTCTAGCCTGTCAAATTAGGTAATCTAATAGAAAACCGTGAAATCACCTGGAAGTTCCCATTTCCGACAACTGCACGACTATAAAACCATAGACTATCATGCACCGGCATATCAATGGAACATCAACTTTCGATCAACCTTAGCCAGATGTCACTCAGTCCGCTCAATGTAGGTTACGCGTGAACTTGCTGTAAGCGAGTAAAAGTAATGCATTAACTTACTTAATGTAAAGCAGCAACGAGGGGACGATTCCGATATGAAAATCCCATCGAGAAGTACAACAAGGCTTTTAGACTCCTATTCCTACCATGAAATAGTGTTAAGTAACTGGCACCGTTTCTGTAGGCAATGAGATACTTCGAAGTGTTTTCACTGCTGATGTTCATTTTCCAAACCACACACCTCACAATTTACATCATCAGCCGTCGTCGCACCTTAAAAGGAGCTACAGGGAGTGACCTAACCAAGCGCGTCGTGTCCAGATTCGCTACAGTAGGGGAGGGAGGAGGAGCGTCCGGCACGAGCGCATATCCTCAGTTCATTGCCATTGAAGCGTAGCCCGCCAACGTCATCGCCTAAAATTATGGACAACATTCACTACTCAGCCAATTCGTTCACAGTAATGATCGAGGCCATCTGGCATCTAGTGCTTCAGGACGACCTCATCCCATTTTTATCACATTGCTATTTTTCCGATTTATGCATGCATCATAGTGCTGTAGCTTTAGTTCTATTGTCGCATTAAACAACTGGAAACTCGAAAATCTCCGACTTCTAACTTCAGTGCGTTCAGGACAACTGGGAACTCCGATTGGAAAAATCGTTTTGATGGTCATCCAACTCGGAATTCCAATTTTGGGCCTCTTTTTAGAGCTCCGACTTTGCACTTGAAGATCACTGACGTTATGATTTGGTCTCGAATTTTTCTGAGTTCCCAGTTGTCTTGAAAGCACCATAAATTGACGTGTGCCCAGCAGCCAACTAAGTTACACAACAACCATTATTTTGCAAGTACAGGGCTTCTGCTACTTGCAACCTTCCATCGCAGTAAATTATTGAAATTGCAGAATGGACTGATATTGTGTCACTACCTTAACACTCATTTGCTTTTTATGTCTAACCTTATTGCCTATTTCAAATAATCGCCTACCATTGGCCTATTGACATGTGGTGCACATATTGGACAAAACTACATAGGCATATGCTACAGCTCAAAGTAGCCCACTATAATTTGAATAAAAGGGTGGGTTAAACTGGGTCATACATGGTCTTTACAGTCTCTGTACAGGACAGATAAAGGCCACAGTATTGCCATCTGGTGACAGACATGATCATTGGCAAATTATGATTTTCCCTCAAAAAATCAAACCCAACTCATAATAGAAAATAAGTATGACTTTTGTATCTACAATGATTTAGAAATCCCATGAGACATTCACATTATCTACAGTATATCACTGAAACATTCAAATGTCATTCAAATTTTACACATTTTATGATTTCCACATTTACATGGATTAACAGGTAGAAAATACATTTCCAGATAACTGAATTTGTGACATAGTCTATCATACTTACAAATTAAATTCAAAATTTGCATCAACATGATCACTTAGCCTATGTGTGAGATATTTTCACATTTGCATAAGCAATGGTGTGGCATGGCTAATCTTATTCACCAGCAGATTATCAAACCTTGTGGCAAGTAAGGTTTTGGTGTGGAATGTTTAAAGCTAGAATCCTTAGTTGCTACATCCATCTTTGGACTTTAATGACATATACCCATTGATTCTTGAAGAATACGACCTATCAATGCCTGATGAGCTTAGTTCAATTGTTGTGCCCCATCAGAACCCAAAATATAACCTTGTTTTACTCCAATGTTTGTAAACATTACTGTAAATGTAAACAAACATTGTATAGTCTGAAAACATGGTTAAAAATATAATTTGCATCCTCTGTCTATGAATTTGAGAGTGGTAACATTTCTCCAGGCACATCTGTCAACTTTTTACAGAAACAGAGGTGGGGTGTCCACTTTGTTTTTGTTACAATTAAGGATTCTAGCTTTACTTTCTTAATACGTCATTGTTGTTTTGCTTGCTTGAGTTATTTGTCTTGGTCAGAGACATTCACATCCAGAATCCTGGCCCAAGAAGGGTTAGAATTTCTATATTTTATAGTGCATGTATAACCTTCCTATTTGCTATTTTGACCTATTTTCATTCACTTCAAACCAACATGCTTGCAATACATTTTCTACCCTGGGTGGGTATCTACATTTTCTACCCTGGGTGGGTCTCTACATTTTCTACCCTGGGTGGGTATCTACATTTTCTACCCTGGATGGGTATCTACATTTTCTACCCTGGATGGGTATCTACATTTTCTACCCTGGGTGGGTTTTAGGCATTTATATAGTTCCATGCTTCATCATCATTCATACAAAAAATATACCATTATTTGTGACTGCTTTATAAGCAAGCAATACATGAGCTCTATTGTTTTAATAGAGCTCATGTACTGCTTGCTTATAAAGCACTCACAAATAATGGTATATTTAAAAAAAATGTGGTGTACAACCAAACATATTGAGAGGGATTTCAAGAGTCCTTGCTGTTACACATATGCACTCCAAAACAACTTTGACCTGAAGTGAATTGATTTGGAAATCTGATAATAGCACAAACTTTATGGAAATCACTTCTCTTTGGTGAATCACCCTTGGTTACATTGCATGATCACCTTACAGGATATGAGTTCAATGTGTGTCCATGGCGACAGGGTGACTTCATTCTATTTCAGAAGAGGAGAGAGAGCAAGCGATATCTCTTAGCCATTACCTAACCCTTGGACTCTTCCCTGTTCTGTATTCAGGGGAAGTAGGGGTGCTGAGGGTGTTGATAAATCAAAATCAAATAAAAAGTAAGGGTGCTGAGGGTGCTGATAAAAATATATATGCAAAAATATATATACAAAAAATATCCCACCAAATTAGTACACTAGGCGTTTATTACTCCTGTATGATTAATTACATTGTCTGAAAGTATTAAAAATACACTAACAACATCACAAATACATTATCTGTACAGCTAAAAACAACAATCCAATGTAAAAACAAGTTGACATTGAGGTTAAAGAAAGTGTGCTTTCTCAATTTACCTACTTTTTTAAACTCTTCATTTAGACAAAATCAAGACATCAATATATCAATGTTTTTTGTATAAAAAAATCTTAAATTACAGCTTAATTTGAGCCAATTCAGAACAAATCCTGCGATTAACTGAATTACATGTTTTCTATTGTTTGATAGCACTACATAAAACATGACTATTATAACATAAAAAGCCATCACTACAGTTAATGCCTACACAGACATGTATTAGGGGTTGTCCTAGTATCCATGGTAGCAGTTGCATAAATGATAAACTTCCTTATTAACAATTGACATCTCACACACCAGTGGAGTCATCATGGTATATCTTCTTTCATCATTAGTTGACCAGGATCCATGAAGCAATGGCAAGTAAATTAAATTAACTGTGTTATACAACTCCCATCTACCTTACAGACCTGGCAACCTGAGGTTATGCCATCATGGTGAGTCAGAGAAGAGTGAAGAAATAAAGTGAGAAACACACATTTACACGCACACATTTACACACAAATGACAATCAATTAACGCAAGTGTCCAGCCAGTCACATACGTTGTACTGCTGTGATTTAGTAGTTCCGCATTTCTCCCAAGCCAAACAAGAGATCTTCACATACAGACACAGACAGCCTACAGTATGTGATCAATTCTCTTTCCTTAAACATATATTAGCGCAACAGTATTTTAATGTGCAGTACATTGATTGATTGGATTTTTATTTATATCACTAACATTTAGGAGACATTTAGGAGACTTGTTCAAACAAGTTATGTTGACAACGGCTCTCTCTATTCGATTCAGTTTGTCAACTAGACCTAACAGAACTGTGTGGGATTGAGACAAACATGAATTCAAGTTTGAAAACAGGCTGAAAGAGAGCTGCCTTTATATGAGGAATATGCTGGTGTAATTGTCTGTTTCAGTCTTTCATTCAATCCATTGAGACAGTTATACAACCCTCCAATCCAGTGGTGACCCGTCATTCAGGGCATGTGGGGCAGAGCCCCACTTGTTTTGAGCCCCACATTTGTAGCTATGTTTTTGCATGTTATTTTGGCATTAATACGTGTCACATATCAGTTTGCAAACTATGTAAAAAATATATATATATATTTCCTTGAGTTAATAATGCTGCTTACAAACATGATCTCTTTTTATGCTTTCTTGAGTAAGGCATCTCCAAAATGCAGGTGTTTCAGCCTAGCTCAGTGCTTTCTGTGGTGGTGGGGCAGCCAGCAGAAAATACGGAGCATAGGAGTTGGTAATGTTCTCTAGTTGCGCTGTGATTGACTCAGTGTTCTAAGGGTAGAGCTCGAAAATTCAAACCCCTTGGGTGCTGCCATAGAGTTACATTAGAAGTGCCCATCCAAGAAGGCGCAAGGTCATTGGCCATAGATACAATGACATCAAATCACATTTTGTATTTACAGTAGCTTTGAATGGACGGATCAATCAATCAAATGTATGTATAAAGCCCTTTTTACGTCAGCCGATGTCACAAAGTGCTGTACAGAAACCCAGCCTAAAACCCCAAACAGCAGGCAATGCAGATGTAGAGGCAGATGTAGAAGAATGGTGGCTAGGAACAACTCATTGACTGATCATGTCAACATCATACTTTCAAAATCTTAACTAGCTGTCATCATGAATCAAGTCGACAATCTACTGGCAAATCATATAAATCATATCATATCATATAAAGAAAAATAATGAAGAGAAATTATAAATAAAACGTATTGGTGCTCATCGGCCATTGGACATTACAAACATTACACAACAAGTTGGAAATCACAAATTCAACAATGAGTAGTTTGGAAGGAATCAGTGGCTAACTGCAAGCATTGCAAAGCAATCACTAGCCTGCTATTCAGTGGAGTGGCTGTTGAAGAGTCTCTTTTTGCCAAGCTTAAAATTATAAACATTCAACATTGGCCAATGCAGTCAATGAAGCGTTATTTGTTCCGTGCTCAAAACAACTGTTAATTAAGCCTACCCCCTACTTTTTCGAACATTCTGTTAAAAATCGCGCAACATTTCAACGTCCTGCTACTCATGCCAGGAATATAGTATATGCATAGGATTAGTATGTGTGGATAGAAAACACTCTGAAGTTTCTAAAACTGGTTAAATAATGTCTGTGACTATAACAGAACGTGAACAGCAAGCGAAATCCCAAGAAAAACCTGGTCACAAAAACCACAGAAAAGTATTAATCCGCCAGTCTCTGAATTGTTTATTGCAAGCAAAAATATATAACGGTGAGCTTGCAGTTCCTACAACTTCCACACGATGTCGCCAATACTGGCATTTTCGTTGGTAAAAATCTTTGTGGAATGAGAAGTAGATCCTTCCTTTCGTCCAGTATACAGGAAGAGACTTTTGGAAGAGAGAGAAAGGACAACGTTTTCTATAGTAGCTGCTATTGAATACAGATCGCCCAGTGATCAATTTGATCGATTATTAACGTTTACAAATACCTAAAGTTGGGTTACAAAAGTAGTTTGAAGTGTTTTGTCAAAGAATATAGGCAACTTATTTAGTTTTAAAAAATGACGTTGCGTTTTGGAACAGAGCTTTTGGATGGATCAGACGGGCTATATAAATTGATATTTTGGGCATACATGGACGGATTTAATCGGGAAAAAGACCCAATTGTGATGTTTATGGAACATATAGGAGTGCCAACAAATAATCTCATCAAAGGTAATGAATGTTTTATATTTTATTTCTGCGTTTTGTGTAGCGCCGGCTACGCTAATTATTTTGTTTACGTCCCCTTCAGGTATTTTGGGGTGTTGCATGCTATCAGATAATAGCTTCTCATGCTTTTGCCTAAAAGCATTTAAAAAATCTGACATGTTGGCTAGATTCACAACGAGTGTAGCTTTAATTCATGTGTGTTTTAATGAAAGTTTGAGTTTTATCGAGTACTATTAGCATTTGGCATTGCGTAATTCCATTTCCTGTTGCCTAGGTGGGACGCTAGCGTCTCACATGGCTCTAAGAGGTTTTAACTCAGGAACTGGGAAATCTGACTTCAGTGAGTTCAAGACAACTGAGAACTCGGGTTAAAACGAGCTCCGACTGGGAAAATACATTTTGAACGCTCATCCAACTCGGAATTGTAAGTCAGGAACTCGGGCCTCTTTCTAGAGCTACGACCTGAAGATCACTAACGTCATCATGATTCGACCTCGTTTTTTTTCAAGTTCCAGATCTCTTGAAAGCACCATAAATCAACAGAATGCTGGACTTTGATGATAAAGTTTGATTACAAAATTTGCACACGAAGGACCGTCACTCCACCTTCCTGTTCAAGTGAGCACAGCACAACAAGGTGAGTCCAAAAATGTATGGTATGCTGCTGCATAAATTATGTAATATGCCAGGGAGATATGTATATTGAAGCTAAGAAAGTAATACTAAGTGTATGTTGTGTAGTAAGCTGTTAGTAGCCCACCCTAATAATTTGATCTATTTCCCCTCTTAATTTTGCCAACTGTTCTGACTTGTTCTGACGAACGAATTGACTGTTCTGACTTGCCTACTGTTCTGACAGTGCACATGTGGCCTATAGCCTGATTTAGAGAAATGTTATCAAATATTGTAAGAGCTTTCATTGTCTGCTTATATGCCCCCTTTATTTATCCTCCAGTTCTGACTTGGTGTACAGGGAAAACATTGTAAGAGCGGCCCATGTTCTGAATTCTGTCGCTGTATACCACTGCTCCACCTGGCTATCAGCAGAGCCTTGTTTGGCAGAAAAACAGTTCATTCAGCCTCATTTACTGCCTTTTAAAAAACATAGCTTATATGGCTGACTTGCTTAAACAAATGTGGTTTCTACTGACAATTGAGATGTACAAACTACGGTATAAGGGGACGACAAGCACATAATTAGGATTAAGACAATAAGCTAGCTAGGACGGAGGTAGTCAATAAAACTATTTGTTCAGCATGTCATGGCTGTTGAAAGGAGAGCACCAAGGTGCAGCGTGGTGAGCATACATTTTCCTTTTATTAATCAAAATGACGCTGAACAAAAACAAATAACACTACAAAAACAAACCGTGAAGCTCAAAGGCTATGTGCCCTAAACAAAGTCAACTTCCCACAAAGAAAGGAGGGAAAAAGCTACCTAAGTATGGTTCCCAATCAGAGACAACGATAGACAGATGTCCCTGATTGAGAACCATACCCGGCCAAAACATAGAAACACCAAATCATAGAAAACGAAACATAGAATGCCCACCCCAACTCACAACCTGACCAAACCAAATAGAGACATTAAAAGGCTCTCTACGGTCAGGGCGTGACACAGCACTTTTGAAATGCACACAAAAAATTGGGGTTTCAACAACGGTTCTTCTAAGATCCTCAAAGTTCTTCAAAGAACCTTAGGGTTCTTGGCACTGAAAACGATCCCGAAAAGGTTCTTCAAGAACCCCATAGGAGGTAGGGTTTATCGAGGAACCTCCTTAGTTGGTGGGGGTTCTTGCAGGAACCTAGCTGCCCAACTGAAACACTTGGATTTGAATTTAAAAGGACAACAGGTGCAGACACTTAACTGAAACATGTAAAGGTCTCCTCAATTTAAGGTAAGGTTTATCCCTTGTATGATCTAAATGTATATTATTTTATGATGATACCATCTTTTCATATTTGTGCAAATCTTTCTAAAACAGAGAATAGGCACAATTCAAAGGATATGAATCAACAAAGAGGTAAGAATATGTAGGCTATAAGAATATGTTGAAGGCTAGCTGTATTGGGTGAAGATGACAGAACTGCTCCCTTTTGTGTCTGTGTCTGCAGGTATACAGACAAGGAGGCATACAAAGGTATGTCAGTTGGTATTGGTATGTTATGCAGATCACATGTACCATCCTCCGCCCTTACCTCTTCAATGAATATCCCATAGGCCTCTACATTATCGACAAGGTATGTGATCAAGACAAAGGAGATTATTGTGGACTACAGGAAAAGGAGGACCGAGCATACCCCCATTCTCATCGACGGGGCTGTAGTGGAGCAGGTTGAGAGCTGATGTGGACGTAAAGTTCCTTTGCATCCGCATCACCAATAAACTAACATGGTCCAAGCACACCAAGACAGTCGTGAAGAGGGCACGACAAAACCTATTCCCCCTCAGGAGACTGAAAAGATTTGTCATGGGTATTCAGATCCTCAAAAGGTTCTACAACGGCACCATTAAGAGCATCCTGATGGATTGCATCACTGCCTGGTATGGCAACTGCTCAGGCTCTGATTGCAAGGCACTACAGAGGGTAGTGCGTACGGCCCAGTACATCACCGGGGCCAAGCTTCCTGCCATCCACGACCTCTACACCAGGCGGTGTCAGAGGAAGGCGCTAAAAATTGTCAAAGACTCCAGCCACCCTAGTCATCGATTGTTCTCTCTGCTACCGCACGGCAAGCGGTACCGGAGCGCCAAGTCTAGGTCCAAGAGGCTTCTAAACAACTTCTACCCCCAAGCCATAAGACTCCTGAACATCTAATAAAATGGCTACCCAGACTATTTGCATTTCCACCCCTTCCACCTTTCCAGAAACAAGTCTCTCACCGCTTGCTATAGACCACCCTCTGCCCCCAGTTGTGCCCTGGACACTGTAGGTGAATTGATTGCCCCCCATCTATCTTCAGAGCTCGTGCTGCTAGGTGACCTAAACTGGGACATGCTTAACACCCCGGCCATCCTACAACCTAAGCAAGATGCCTTCAATCTCACACAAATTATCAATGAACCTACCAGGTATAACCCCAAATCCGTAAACACGGGCATCCTCATAGATATCATCCTAACCAACTTGCCCTCCAAATACACCTCTGCTATCTTCAACCAAGATCTCAGCGATCACTGCCTCATTGCCTGCATCCGTAATGGGTCTGCGGTCAAATGACCACCCCTCATCACTGTCAAACGCTCCCTAAAACACTTCAGCGAGCAGGCCTTTGTAATCGACCTGGCCTGGGTATCCTGGAAGGATATTGACCTCATCCCATCAGTAGAGGATGCCTGGTTATTCTTTAAAAGTGCCTTCCTCACCATCTTAAATAAGCATGCCCCATTCAAAAAATGTAGAACCAGGAACAGATATTGTCCAGATATAGCACAAAAACATCCTGGGGCGTACCGCATTAACATCGAATAGCCCCCTTGAAATACAACTTTTCAGGGAAGTTAGGAACCAATATGCAGGCAGTTAGGAAAGCTAAGGTTAACTTTTTCAAACAGAAATGTGCATCCTGTAGCACAAACTCAAAAAGGGTCTGGGACACTGTAAAGTCCATGGAGAATAAGAGCAGCTCCTCCCAGCTTCCCACTGGACTGAGGCAAGGAAACACTGTCACCACCGATAAATCCACTATAATTGAGAATTTCAATAAGCATTTTTCTAAGGCTGGCCATGCTTTCCACCTGGCTACCCCTACCCCGGTCAACAGCCCTGCACCCCCCACAGCAACTTGTCCAAGCCTCCCCCATTGCTCCTTCACCCAAATCCAGATAGCTGATGTTCTGAAAGACATGCAAAATCGGGACCCCTACAAATCAGCCGGACTAGACAATCTGGACCCTCTCTTTCTAAAGTTATCTGCCGAAATTATTACAACACCTAATACTAGCCTGTTCAACCTCTCTTATCGTCTGAGATTCACCAAAGATTGGAAAGCTGCCACGATCATCCATCTCTTCAAAGGGGGAGACACTCTAGACCCAAACTGCTACAAACAGATATCTATCCTACCATGCCTTTCTAAGGTCCTCGAAAGCCAAGTTAACAAACAGATTACCGACCTTTTCGAATTCCACCGTACCTTCTCCGCTATAAAATCTGGTTTCAGAGCTGGTCATGGGTGCACCTCAGTCACGCTCAAGGTCCTAAACGATATCATAACCGGCATCAATAAGAGACAGTACTGTGCAGCCGTATTCATCGACCTGGCCAAGGCTTTCGACTCTGTCAATCACCTCATTCTTGTCGGCAGACTCAACAGCCTTGGTTTCTCAAATGACTGCCTCGCCTGGTTCACCAACTACTTCTCTGATAGAGTTCAGTGTGTCAAATTGAAGGGCCTGTTGTCCGGACCTCTGGCAGTCTCTATGGGGGTGCCACAGGGTTAAATTCTTGGGTGGACTCTCTTCTCTGCATACATCAATGATGTCGCTCTTGCTGCTGGTGATTCTCTGATCCACCTCTACTCAGACGATACCATTCTGTATATTTCTGGCCCTTCTTTGGACACCTCCAGACGAGCTTCAATGCCATACAACTCTCCTTCCGTGGCCTCCAACTGCTCTTAAATGCAAGTAAAACTAAATGCATGCTCTTTAACCGATCGCTGGCCGCACCAGCCTGCCCGTCCAGCATCACTACTCTGGACGGTTCTGACTTAGAATATGTGGACAACTACACATAACTAGGTGTCTGGTTAGACTGTAAACTCTCCTTCCAGACTCACATTAAGCTTCTCCAATCCAAAATTAAATCTAGAATCGGCTTCCTATTTCGCAACAAAGCCTCCTTCACTCATGCTGCCTAACATACCCTCGTAAAACTGACCATCCTACCGATCCTCGACTTTGGCGATGTCATTTACAAAATAGCCTCCAACACGCTACTCAACAAATTGGATGCAGTCTATCACAGTGCCATCCATTTTGTCACCAAAGCCCCATATACTACCCACCACTGCGACCTGTACGCTCTCGTTGGCTGGCCCTCACTTCATACTCATCACCAAACCCACTGGCTCCAGGTCATCTACAAGTCTTTGCTAGGTAAAGCCCCGCCTTATTTCAGCTCACTGGTCACCATAGTAGCACCCACCCGTAGCACGCACTCCAGCAGGTATATTTCACTGGTCACCCCCAAAGCCAATTCCTCCTTTGGCCACCTTTCCTTCCAGTTCTCTGCTGCAAATGACTGGAACGAACTGCAAAAATTCCTGAAGCTGGAGACTCATATCTCCCTCACTAACTTTAAGCACCAGCTGTCAGAGCAGCTCACAGTTAACTACACCCATCTGTAAGTAGCCCATTCAACTACCTCATCCCCATACTGTATTTATTCATTTATCTTGCTCCTTTGTACCCCAGTATCTCTACTTGCACATTCATCTTCTGCACATCTACCATTCCAGTGTTTAATTGGTATATTGTAATTACTTCACCACCATGGCCTATTTATTGCCTTACCTCCCTTATCATACCTTATTTGTACACAATGCATTTATACTTTTTCTACTGTATTATTGACTGTATGTGTGTTTATTCCATGTGTATCTCTGTGTTGTTGTATGTGTTGAACTGCTTTGCAATATCTTGGCCAGGTCGCAGTTGTAAATTAGAACTTGTTCAAAACTAGCCTACCTGGTTAAATAAAGGTGAAATAAAAAATATATTTAAAAAAAATTATATGCTGCTGCTACTCTGTTATTATCTATGCATAGTCACTTTAATAACTCTACCAACATGTACATATTACCTCAATTACCTCGACTAACCGTTGCTCCCGCACATTGACCCCCTGTATATAGCCTCGCTATTGTTATTTTACTGTTGCTCTTTAACTATTTGTTACTTTTATTTCTAACATTTTTATTTTCTTAAAACTGCATTGTTGGTTAAGGGCTTGTATAAGTAAGCATTTCACCTGTTGTATTCGGCGCATGTGACAAATAAACATGCAAACAGGTTTTTTCCATCACATTCACCACAAATACCAAAGGTATGAATTCTGTTGTGTGCATGTTTTGTTAATCATCTGTATAATTACATTTTTGGGGATAAACAGACTTCACCCTCCCTACATCTCTGATGAATATGACAGGAAACTTGTTCAATCACCATGCGCTGCAAAATCATTCTGGCTGTGGATACGGAGAACATCAAAAATTAACCCTGAAAGGTTTTTCAAAAGGTTATTTGAGAATCCATTAAAAGGGGTTCTTTGAAGAACCTATAGGGGTTCCCCCACAGTTTCAATTTGAAGAACCCATAAAGGATACTCCAGGAACCATTTCATTTCTGAGTGTAGGGTGTTGGGACTGCTGTTGGGACTCTGCTGCTGGGACAGCTTTATGTAGGCCCTAACAGTTTGTGGGCAGCGTTATAGTGCAATTAATGTATTGTTTAGTGTTGTGCAGTGGCTTTGCTGGCATGCATCCCAACTTTTTTGTTGTTGTTTGCCCCACCACACTAAAATCACCACTGCTCCAATCCTGACCTGAAACACATGGCTGTCAGTCTTGCTGTGACAAGTTGGTTTCAGAAAAGGTTTGTGTTGTTCGTGTAAGTGCAGTATGTCTACCAAGTACTATTTATTATATGTTCATTACATTGATCTGACATCTTACATAAATTCAGCCTGACTTAAATCTGAGGTTTAATGCTAGTTGTGCCTTTTTGTAGGATGCATAGTTTTTCTTTGAGGGAATGGTTAGATTTCTAAATCATTGGGCATTTAAGCAGAGCATTACAAAGTTACTAGGCCAATCAGTGGCCTTGGTTTCCATATTTCCTCCATCAGAAGCCAGACATGTTCTCAAGGTTTCCATGATTGTCTTTAATTTCCATGTTTTTAAACTCTTGGTTTGCTGCCTGTCATTAAGTCAAGACCTTCATTCTTTCTTGTTTTTCCAGTAAGTATTTGCTGTGTGAATTGAAAACATTTTTGTTATAATTCTTGAACCACAAATCAGAGATGAATGCTTTATTGAACAACCCGTTGTTTTCCCCCAATGACTATTCAATTTCATCCAATTGTCAAACCCTGACAGCACACGTTCATGGTGTCAGTTTGAATGTATTTTTTGTTGAGACAAGCTTACAGAAAGAGACCCAGGGTGGAGGTCTCTGCAAGCATGATCAATAAAAACGCCATCATGGGTATTTCACGTATCATTATGAATTCTATCAAATTGGGTGAAAACAAACATTGTCACATGTTGTATTCTGTCAAAAAGAGCCTTGGGAGTTCAACAAACTAGAATGTGCATATCACATTTGAAGGAATCAGTGAGAAAAAAAAAATGCATTCTAAAGTTTTAAAAAAAACAGATGAAGTGAAGATAGATTTGTGGTATATGACATTAAGACTTATCATCAGCCATCTATTTTATCCATTATTTTTTATTTTGATACAATCTAACCTCCGATGATGCGAAGCCACAGGTGTTCATATTAGGTTGATACCTACAGATGTTTATCAAGTATTTAGATTCAAAACAATGACTGAATGATGATTGATTACCTTAATGGCATACGGCAATACACCAAAATATAATCCTCTTCCCTTCCCTAAGAAAACCTATCCCCAAAGCCCTGTTACCAGGTTAGATTTAATAGGGCCCCATGTCTTAAAAATAGTTGTCCCTAATTTTTTAACTGCTGAAACTGGACAAACTCATTGAGCAATTGCTGCATATTCTTATGCCTGAACACCACATTGCATACTTTCGTGCCTCTCCAAGCATATAAATCCTGAACATCAACCATCCACTATTGCACTGCATCAGTGGGCTCTAGGCTGTAGCCTCACTGTCTTCTCTGTGTGTGGTGGTAGTGATGTGGTCACCCTCTTCTGGTCCACACACAGCCTGATCCTCCTAGTCCTGCTTTCCTTCTCTTGTCTGATGTGAGCCGGTGCCCTCATTCCATGCAACATACACAAAGAGGGCCAAGACCACATGGACAGCTATCACTGCCACGATGGCAGCATAGAAATAACTGTCATTGCTGGAATACCCAGAAGCTGAGGAAGCAAGAGAGAAAAACATGTTTCTTGTATATGACATTAAAACAATATAGGCTTATGGAAAAGCCATCATGATGGCAGAAATGGATGTCTTTAGTAAATGACACCAAAAACAGACATTTTACATAAAATATTCCACTAAACAAAAACAATGTGGCTCCTGCTGTGCATAATTACATTTTTGGTGGGCAAGCGGTGGGCTACACCCTTAGCTATCAAATTTACCTTCAAAAATATATGATTTTGATGTAAAATATAATCCTATTGGCAGGGTTATCATCATGACCGTGAAAAACAGCAATGTCTTCAGTACAGACACCAATGATCCATCATTCCTGAAAGAGAATGAAACAAAGAAAACACCTTTTGTTTTAATTTAGATGATTTGGTGACCACATTTCACAAATCTAACACTTTACTTGTTAGATTCATAAACTGTTTCTTATACAAGGAAACAAAACGGAAATGTATAAGCAAAAAATGTAACTGTGTCAAGTATAATTGCATCATATGCATAACCCCATTATTAATGTGCATGTATGACTGTAGAGTAATTTAGCTAGTTGGTTAACCCTGGACAGAGAGCACAGTTAGCTATATTTCTTGTCTAGTGATGACTTTGTAGGTGGTCAAATACTATATGCCCATGGTGAGGTACAGTAGCTAACAACATTGCATGTAACCTTGCAGCTACATGCAAGTATATATAGTATTGCCTAAATCAAGTTCACAAGCTGGGCTAGCAAGATATCTAGCTAGCTAGCAATCCATCCCGTTAGCTAGCAAGGCTCCAGTTTCACAACCTTTTGCCTATCCGTAATAACTTACCCTCTGAAATCTGGAACAGGACCTGGCATTGAGTTCAAAGATTGCTTATTATAGTTATCCATTTTTGGTTTAACTGAATGACACAGGCAATATTTTCTAGAAAAGATTACTATGTCGATGGCTCTTGCAGTGTGGCGATGAAAACATAAGACTTCCTGGTAACATCACATGACGTATACATTTTAAAGGAACACGGTATACAGTTGACCAAGTCGAAGGTGCAGACGTTTTTATTTATTTAACTAGGCAAGTCAGTTAAGAACAAATTCTTATTTATAATGACGGCCTACCCCGGCCAAAATCTAACCCAGACGACACTGGGCCAATTGTGCGCCACCCTATGGGACTCCCAATCACAGCCGGTTGTAATACAGCCTGGAATCAAACCAGGATCTGTAGTGACACCTCAAGCACTGAGATGCAGTGCCTTAGACCACTGCACCACTCGGGAGCCCATGACATGGTATATATTTTTATTTGTGCAGTGTCAATCAGTGTTCTTTGTACCATGTCTATGTTTTTAACAGGAGCATTTTATTCACCACTGTTGTTACTGATGAGGATATTTTTTTTACTATCTCTACAGATGTACTCACTTATTGTGGCTACTTCGCGTGATGTATTGTTTTCTCTACCTTCTTGCCTTTTTGCTGTTGTCTGTGCCGAATAATGTTTGTACCATGTTTTGTGCTGCTACCATTGCTGTGTTGATATGTGTTGCTGCCATGCTATGTTGTTGTCTTAGGTCTCTCTTTATGTAGTGTTGTGGTGTCTCTCTTGTCGTGATGTGTGTTTTGTTCTATATTTTTATTTTTAATACCAGTCCCCCTCGCAGTAGGCCTTTTGGTAGGCTGTCTTGGTAAATAAGAATGTGTTCTTCATTAACTGACTTGCCTAATTAAATAAAGGTAAAAAAAAAAAAAAAAACATGACCTGATGCTTAAAATGTCACTTCATAGCCATTCTCCCAGAGAAATACATATTCGTGAAATTGTATACAGTAATACTAATTTTAAGACATGAAAAGCATGCTGATCAATGGAAATATGAGTCTATGTAATTGCATTATCTTACCACTAGAGGGTAACATACTATTAGAATCGGCACTAAACTAACGTGACAGACTACGAGGCCAACCTGTTTTACTCTAGTTTTACCAATGGGCGGATTCGATTATTCTGGGTGCCGGGCACCGGTCTATGGCCTGTGACGTGAATGGGCAAAAGTGGTAAGGGAGGAGCGCCCTTCTCAAATCGAACAGTAATCTGCGTCGCTCCGTCATGTTGTCAACAAGCCAGCATCGTACAGAAACCTATATTTAATATAAATATGTATATATATATTCTCTTCAAAACAGCACCCACTGTTAGTCATCTAGTGTATATAACTGGTTTTCCCTACCAAACTGCAATCTGTAATTTCACATCCGTTTATAAAAAGTCACACATCTCAACCACTTTGCATGCCCCTCAAACCTCAAACTTTTTTAAATGTTTGGGTAATGTCACTAATCACCATGATTCTTTCTCACTATTGTGCAGTACAGTCTTCACTGTATTTTTTTAAATATATTTTTAACTGAGTAGTAAGGTAAAGGATCCTCAATCCATCAATATGTGTTGCATTTCTACCAATGTTGGTTGACCAGCGCAAGAATCTCTTCATATATGATTGGCCTTGTATAGGAAGTGATTTATATTTTGCTCTTATCATATATTTTAGACTCAGAGGTACTGTATGCAATTACAATAAGGTTTGGTTGCTTTCAATTGCCTTGGCAAAAAAAAACAGGTGCACCCAGGTCACCATGCAGTTTGACTATTAGAATAAGTACATGACTTGCACTGACTGAGGCAGCAGAACACATGTCTGAAATAAATCAACTTACATCCTTACAGCGAGTGCCCTTTGCCAAAGTATGGAGAGTGAAGTGATTACACAGCCCATAAAGCCTCGTATATTGATCAACCAGGTACCCAATGAAAAGAAAAACTATTCTTGAAGGGACAAACCATCCAAAGGCAGGCCGGACTTCCAAATCTGGGGCCCACGGTCACCTACCTACATTTTGGGGGGTAGGGAATACTGCTAGCTTGCTGCAATTCTACACATTTTGCCATGGAGTAGATATTTTTTTTCTTCAGTTTTATAGCTGAAGGGAGGATGGTAAATGTGATCAGCATAACATACCAATACCAATTGACATACCTTCGTATGCCTCCGTCTGTATACCTGTAGACAGAAAGTGAGCAGTTCAGTCATTTGCACCCAATGCAGCTAGCCTTCAATATAGTCTTATAGCCTACAGTACATATTCTTACATCTTTGTTGATTGATATCCATTGAATTGTGTACATTTCCTATTTTAGAAAGAATTGCACAAATATGAAAAGATACATGGTACTGTATCATAAAATAATATAAATTAAGATCATACAAGGGACAAACCTTAACTAAACATTTTAAAGATCTCCTCAATTTAAGGTAAGTGCCTGCACCTGCTGTCCTTTCAAATCAAAATGTTTCAGTTAGGCAGTTAGGTTCCTGCAAAAAACAAAAAAAAACACTAACTAAGGAGGTTCCTCGATGAACCCCCAAAAAAGGGAATAACCTTTTGGGGGCCATTTTCAGTGCCAGAAAAGTACTCGGTGCATGTTGAATGTTTAGCAGGACAGGAACATGGTCCAATTTACGCACTTATCAATAGAACACGTGGACATCCCTACTCCCTCTGATCTGGCAGACTCACTAGACACAAATGCATCGTATGTAAATTATGAGTTTTGGAGTGTACCTCTGGCTATCTGTACATTTTAAAAACAAGAAAAGCTGCTTTGCTTAATATAAGGAATTTTAAATTATTTCTACTTTTACATTTTATACTTAAGTATATTTTAGAAATTACATTTACTTTTGATACTTAAGTATATTTAGAACCAAATACTTAAACTTTTACTCAAGTAGTATTTTACTGGGTGACTTTCACTTTTACCTGAGTAACTTTCTATTAAAACAAATCTATACTTTTACTCAAGTATGACAATTGGGTACTTTTCCCACCACTGTACACAAGTTAAATGTTTTTGTTTTTTTTGACACTACATGTGACTGTTTACTTGTTCTTATAAATCCCTCAGTCCCACACCTGGAGCCTTCCACAAAAACTGTTAGAGCGGTGCACAGCCACAGGAAGATGCGCTGGTATTCCTTACGAAAGTTCTGATTGAGTAGCCCGTAGATGACAGCATTGGGACACCCTTCCGGGTCAGTGGCCACTGCCAGGCCAATAAAGCTGAGTGGTCCCCAGCACACAATAGGAACACAACATAGTCAAGAAGTTGTGAAGGTCGCTGGGCTTTAGTTTCTGCTTGTCATTTGGTTTCACCCTTTGTTTCACCTGGATGACTAACACCCAGATCCTCAGGTAGCAGTAACAGACCACCGAGAGGGGCACCAGGAAGTGGATGAGCACCACAGAGATGGTGTAGTAGGAGCTGCAGTCTGGGCGAAGGTGCAGGAGTAGATGCATGGGTCGTACTGCAGTGAGCCCACAAAGACGTTGTGCACCGTGACCATGGCAGTGAGCAGCCAGGTGATGCCCAGGTAGCAGCAGGTGTTCCTGGTGCTGAACAGGCGGTTATAGTGCAGGCTGTGACAAATGTAGCAGTAGCGGTTGATGGCAATGACCATGATGTTGAAGATGGAGCCAATGACACTGAGGCCCATGATTAAGCCTCTGAGCTGGCAGTGCACGTCCCCAACTGTCCAGTCATTGTGGAAATGGCCAGGAGAGCCATGAGGTTAGGCCATCACCTTGTCTGCCACCAACAGACTCACCAAAGACATTCCCTACAAGAGACAATACAATCATTTTAGTAGTCAAACTTACTGAATACAAAACATGCTTCCATATTAAATACACTATATATACACACACACAATGTATGTGGACACCTCTTCAAATTAGTGGATTTGGCCATTTCAGCCACACCCATTGCTGACAGGTGTATAAAATCGAGTACACAGCCATGCAATCAAACAAACATTAACAGTAGAATGAAAGTCACTGAGCTCTTCAGTAAGGCCAACGTGGCACCATCATAGGATGAAACCTTTCCAACAAGTCAGTTCGTCAAATTTCTGCCCTCCTGCTGGGGGGGCATTAAGGTCCATGTGCTTATTGATTGTGACCCGCGGATGCCTTGTTCATCTTGCCCGGGCAGAGACTGAAGTGTGAGTGTTACGGTTTTCTTCCTGGGAAGGAGAGGAGGACCAAAATGCAGCGTGGTTATGGTTGAACATCTTTAATAAAGATAACGTGAACAATAATCATATACAAAATAAGAAACCGTGGAAAAACCTAAACAATCCTAACTGGCGGCTCCGGACAGGCGGGAGACGCTGGCGGCTCCGGACAGGCGGGAGGCTCCGGACAGGCGGGAGGCTCCGGACAGGCGGGAGGCTCCGGACAGGCGGGAGACTCCGGACAGGCGGGAGACTCCGGCGGCTCCGGACAGGCGGGAGACTCCGGCGGCTCCGGACAGGCGGGAGACTCCGGCGGCTCCGGACAGGCGGGAGACTCCGGCGGCTCCGGACAGGCGGGAGACTCCGGCGGCTCCGGACAGGCGGGAGACTCCGGCGGCTCCGGACAGGCGGGAGACTATTAGCGCTGGAGAGGAGGGAGGCTCTGGCAGCGCTGGACAGTCGAAGCGCACTGTAGGCCTGGTGCGTGGTGCTGGCACTGGGCCGAGGACACGCACCTCAGGGCGAGTGCGGGGAGCTGCCACCGGAGGACTGATGCGTGGAGGTGGTACTGGATAGACCGGACCGTGCAGGCGCACTGGAGCTCTTGAGCACCGAGCCTGCCCAACCTTACCTGGTTGAATGCTCCCGGTCGCCCTGCCAGTGCGGCGAGGTGGAATAGCCCGCACTGGGCTGTGCAGGCGAACCGGAGACACCATGCGTAAGGCTGGTGCCATGTACACCGGCCCAAGGAGATGCACTGGAGACCAGATGCGTAGAGCCGGCTTCATGGCACCTGGCTCGATGCCCACTCTAGCCCGGCCGATACGAGGAGTTGGTATGTACCGCACCGGGCTATGCACCCGCACTGGGGACACCGTGCGCTCCACAGCATAACACGGTGCCTGCCCGGTCTCGCTAGCCCCCCGGTAAGCACAGGAAGTTGGCGCAGGTCTCATACCTGGCTTCGCCATACCCCCCCCCCCCCAAGAAATTCAGGGCTGACTCTCTGGCTTCCATCCACGCCGCCGTGCTGCCTCCTCATACCAGCGCCTCTCCAGCTCCTCTTTGGGGCGCCAATATTCTCCTGGCTGAGCCCAGGGTCCTTTACCGTCCAATTCGTCCCCCCATGTCCATTCCTCTTTGCGCAGCTCCTGCTGCCGCTGCCTGTCCCCATGCCGCTTGGTCCTGTTGTGGTGGGAGATTCTGTTACGGTTTTCTTCCTGGGAAGGAGAGGAGAACCAAAATGCAGTGTGGTTATGGTTGAACATCTTTAATAAAGATGATAACATGAACAGTAATCATATACAAAATAAGAAAATGTGGGGGGGGAAAAAACAAAACAAAAAAAACAGTCCTAACTGGTGCAAAACACAGAGACAGGAACAATCACCCACGAAATACCCAAAGAATATGGCTGCCTAAATATAGTTCCTGATCAGAGACAACGATAAACACCTGCCTCTGATTGAGAACCACTCTAGGCAACCATAGACTTACCTAGAATACTACACTGAACACAACCCCATCAATCTACAAAACCCCAGGACAAGACAAACACATAATCACCCATGTCACACCCTGGCCTAACCACAAATATAAAGAAAACATAGAATACAAAGGCCAGGGCGTGACAGTGAGCTTGTTTTTCACAGTTATTTTTACATTTTGTTCACGCCCACATGAATATTCATTCTATTTTTTTTTATTTTAAAGCATTGTAAACTTTATTTTTGGTCCAGTGGATGGTCGGTCTGTGGCCATGACTGTCTGTGAGTGGTTGCATTTCTCCACCCTTATCCCTTGACTGTTTACAGGAACAATGGTGAGGTGTTTGCTCTGTCCCTGTACTATAGATTACCCTTTAACCTTTGTAGCCTTCTGCCTGGTGTGTTTAACTTGTCTAAAGTATGATATCTTTAAAGCTATTGTTTTATTTGTATTTATTTGTATTTTTTTTTTTCTTTTCTAGTTGAGTTTATTATTTATATTGCTTTGTGTTGTCTTGTCTGTGTGTGTGTGTGTGTGTGTGTGTGTGTGTGTGTGTGAAACTTAATAAACAGAGTTAAAAATTAAAAATAAAAAAAAACTCTGCCCTCCTGAAGCTGCCTTGGTCAACTGTAAGTCCTGTTATTCTGAAGGGGAAATGTCTATGAGCAACAATGGCTCAGCCGCAAAGTGGTAGGCCACACAATCTCACAGAACGGGACCTCCAAGTGCTGAAGCGCGTAGCTCGTAAAAATCTGTCTGTCCTTGGTTGCATCCATCTGTCCTTGGTTGCAACATTCACTACAGAGTTCCAAACTGCCTCTGGAAGCAACTTCAGCACAATAACTGTTCGTCGGGGGCATCATGAAATAGGTTTCCATGGCCGAGCAGCCACACACAAGCCTCAGATCACCATGTGCAATGCCAAGCATCGGCTGAAGTGATGTAAAGCTCGTTGCCATTGGACTCTGGTGTGATAAATCATGCTTCACCATCTGGTAGTCCGATGGACGAATCTGGGTTAGGCGGATGGCAGGAGAATGTTACCTGCCCCAAATCATAGTGCCAACTGTAAAGTTTGGTGGAGGAGGAAATGGTCTGGGGTTGTTTTTCAAAGGGTCTGGCTAGGTCCCTTAGTTCCAGTGAAGGGAAATCTTAACGCTACAGCATACAATGACATTCTAGACAATTCTGTGCTTCCAACTTTGTGGCAACAGTTTGGGGAAGGCCCTTTCTTGTTTCAGCATTACAATTCCCCTGTGCACAAAGTGAGGTCCATACAGAGGTCCATACAGTTTGTTGAGATCGGTGGGGAAGAACTTGACTGACCTGCACAGAGCCCTGACTACAACCCTAACGAACACCTTTGGGATGAATTGGATTGCCGACTGCGAGCCAGGTCTAATCACCCAACATCAGTTCCCGACCACACTAATGCTTGTGGCTGAATGGAAGCAAGTCCCCGCAGCAATGTTCCAACATCTAGTGGAAAGCCTTCCCAGAAGAGTGGAGGCTATTATAGCAGCAAAGGGGGGACCAACTACATATTAATGCCCATGATTTTGGAATGAGATGTTTGATAGTGTCCACATACTTTTGGTCATGTAGTGTATGTCTGAGTGTTTCAGTGCATACTAATCTCACGGCCAGCCAGTTCCTACATACTATCCAGAGACACACGGTCCAGAGTATGTGAGCAGAGTTGAGTCATGGAGCTGCTCACATCCATGTCCTTTCTTCTCCACTAAAAACCGCTCCACGCTCACAGAATAACTACTGCTCCAAATTCGCTCCATTCATTAAAATCACAATTGAACCAACACCCATCTATTTTTGTGACTACCTGGACCTACCATTTGGGTTTGAAGTATTGACACCAAACCATATGCTTGAATGAAAGTATTTCAATAAACATTAAAATATTAATGTAAGAAGCGCTCATCATTTCATATAGGCTACATGCCATATTAAACAGCATATAAACACTTTAAAATAGGTCAGGAACTAGACAGGGAGCCTGAGAAGGAACATAAATGAACTATTTAGGATATATTATTTCAAGGCTATAACCTACAAAGAAATACAATGTGAAGCATTTGCGAGTGCCATTACGCACTCAACATTTAAACATTTAGTTGTATTAAATCATTAGTCTATCAATTGCGCGTATAGGCTGTGACTTACTTATAAATACAAAATAAATGAAATTAGGCTCAGTGCACTTGAATACATTTCTTTGAAACACCAGTTTGGCCAGAGTCTGTGGCTTCAGGCTCATGCGATGGTACCTTGAGAGAGAATATCCTCTCCATGTTTGCAGAGCCACTGGGGATACTAAACACCCGTTTGGCCACTCTTGCCAGGATGGTCAGGGATTCAGAGTATTTTTTTCCTCTATAGGTAGGCCTAAATGTTTTTAAATAACCCAATCAACAAAAAAAAAAAGCTCCTTGAAAGTTGAAATATGCCAGGCCTATTGGGCCAAAATCAAGTATGACCTGTTGTATAAACAATAGAACAAAAATGTAGGAAACTTTTAAGAGATCTGATTTTTTGTTTACAAATACTTTGCTACAATGACCATTAATTAGCTACCCACCTCATTCCTTACTTATAGCATATGCATGCATGAAGTACACAATCTTGCTTTCCGGATATGTGTCTTTTCAGATTCCACAATGATTCTTTCATTGTTTCTTTATAAAAATATTTAGTGAACTCCATGACAGTAGCTAAAGCAAGAGGCTATGAAGTGAGTGCTATGGAAGAGAAGTTGGAGAAGGGCAAGAAAGCCGATGCTCCAGCCTTTGGGAATTTTTAGCAACAAAATACAATATAATAACTTTTTTCCGAGGGGCCTTGCCTGTTTTGCATTTTATTTTGTCATTAATATGTGTCACATATCAGTTTGCAATGAGTAAGGCAGCTCCAAAATGCAGGTGTTTCATCATAGCTCAGTGCTTTCTGTGGTGGTGGGACAAGCCAGTAGAAAATACGGAACATTGTGCCATGATTTGTCTCAGTATTCTGCCACTCATGGGGACACTACGTCACCACCAAGTCTAAGGGTAGAGCTCGAAAATTCAAGCCCCTTTGGTGCTGCAATTAGAAGTACCCATCCAAGGCTCGAGGTCATTGGCCACAGATAAAATGACATCAAATCACATTATATCTACAGTAGCTTTGATTGGATTGATCATGTCAACATCATACTTTCAAAATCTTAGCTAGCAGTCATCATGAATCAAGTCAACAATCTATTGGGAAACCCTTTTTAATCCTTGTCAAATGAAAATAGTAATTATAGATAAAGAGTATTGGTGCTCATCGGCTATTGGACATAAACATTACAAAACAAGTTGGAAATCGCAAATTCAACAATAAGTGGTTTGGAAGGAATCAGTGGCTAACAAACAGAACATGTCATGTTAATAAATCTAACTTCTCATCGACAAGCCTGGAGTGATACTGGATCCAAATATTTGTATATAATCTTCACTCAAGAGGGTATCTTGTGATAAAATGTATGGGCAAATACAGTCTTTCATCCTCATGCAATACAATTATCTTATTGATGCTAAGTTGCAGCATGTAAATGTGTTTTAATCGCATACGAACATTAGTAGTGGCAACATCTATCACATCCATCTTGAAAATGTGAGATACTAAGCAAACAAAGAATGAGTTCTCTATCCAGGCTGCAGATAGTGATGAGATGATATACAATATGAAATAGATCAAATGCTAAAATGAACATTCTCCAAGGCAGGAATCCATTGAGATGTTAAGTCATGGGGACTAGTTCTGAAGGGTCCGCTGCTATGTTCTGGAACTTTCCATTTTTTTTAAACCTTTATTTAACTAGGCAAGTCAGTTAAGAACAAATTCTTCTTTTCAATGACAGCCTAGGAACAGTGGGTTAACAGCCTGTTCAGGGGCAGAACAACAGCTCAGGGGTTTGAACTTGCAACCTTCTGGTTACTAGTCCAACACTCTAACCACTAGGCTACCGTGCAGAACTTGTTTTCTGGGGCCACGGAATACATTGCACTGGGAGTGGGAACATGATGGGCGGTAGTGCAGGTATAGTATAGGGGCCAACAAGCTGGAGAAACTGGCCAAATCTGGAAAAGGCAGATTAAGCTTTTGATAGGATGCCCTGGTCCAGGGATAGCCACATAACATTCAAGATACACTACATGACCAAATGTATATGGACATCTGCGTGTTGAACATCATGGGAATTAATATCGAGTTGGTCCCCCCTTTGATGCTATAACAGCCTCCACTCTTCTGTGAAGAAGGCGTTCCACTATATGATGGAACATTGCTGCAGGGACTTGCTTCCATTCAGCCACAAGAGCATTAGTGAGGTCGGGCACTGATGTTGGGCGATTATGACTGGCTCGCAGTCGCCGTTCCAATTCATTCCAAAGATGTTCGATGGGTTGAGGTCCGTACAGACAAACCATTTCTGTAGGGACCTTGCTTTGTGCACGGGGGCATTGTCATGCTTAAACAGGAAAGGGCCTTCCCCAAACTGTTGCTACAAAGTTGGAAGCACATAATCATGAAAAACAGCCCCGGACCGTTATTCCTTCTCAACCAAACTTTACAGTTGGCGATATGCATTGGGGCAGGTAGCGTTCACCTGGCATCAGCTAAACTCAGATTCGTCCATCGGACTGCCAGATGGTGAAGCGTGATTCATCCAGTGGAGGTCAGTGACGTTTAAGATGGAGGACAATTTTTTTTCTATTACAGCATATTGGATGATATTGGATGACTCATTCATATTCCATTCACCCAGTTCAATGTAACAGCGAGAGGTTTAGGCTACTACATGATACAAAAATGTTCCATATACCCATCATGAGGTTGCTACAACCTAGCCTATGAATGAAAGTTTACAAAGTAGGTGCACACAGGTCGAGAGAAACATTTGAGGTGAAAGACAGTGACACATGGACAGACAGTGACACATTAAATAGTTGCAAACAAGAGTTTCTATTGAACAAATTCAGGTATGTTTATTCCTGTTTTGTTCCGTTTGCTTCCGTTTAAGAAATGCTTTTCAACAGAATCGGCAGAATGAATACACCCTGATCACGCGTAAACAAAGTTCACTTTTCTTGCAGACATATTGCATTCCTTCTCTCCTCCTCTCACCTTGTCCCTTCACTTGTGGACTTCAATGCACAACACATCAGCTGTATGTGACCTGGCGAAAAAAACTTTCCAAGCCAAACCATATCATAACCACTACACACAGCCTTTCATCGTTTGTCACCATATTAGCTAAAGTAACGTCATAGTCAACATACATATAACTAACTCGTTAGTAAACTCACTAGAATCATGCAGTTTAGCTCTAACATCGGCAGGCCCCGGTGGCAATAAATGAGTAAAACCAAAAGCTTACCTGTTGTGTTGGATAGTCATAGCCAGCTAGCTAACATAGCATCCCTCTATTTGAGCAGGGTGTTTGAGTAGGCTAAACTAGCTAGCTGCATTTGCTAGCTAAGTAAGTGAAACTGAAAGCAAAAAAATAAAACAAATAAAAAATAAATAAACTTTCTTCTCTTTCATTTTGGAAGAAATTACTTTTTTCAAAATGGTTAATCTAGTGCCCTGACATACATGGCTTTGAGGTGGGCCTCCATACCCATAAGTTACCACTCTTTGTGGATGACTTTTTCTTATTTTTTTATTTTTTATTTTTTATTTTTACCCCTTTTTCTCCCCAATTTCGTGGTATCCAATTGTTGTAGTAGCTACTATCTTGTCTCATCGCTACAACTCCCGTACGGGCTCGGGAGAGACGAAGGTTGAATGTCATGCGTCCTCCGATACACAACCCAACCAGCCGCACTGCTTCTTAACACAGCGCACATCCAACCCGGAAGCCAGCCGCACCAATGTGTCGGAGGCTACACCGTGCACCCGGCCCGCCACAGGAGTCGCTGGTGCGCGATGAGACAAGGACATCCCTACCGACCAAGCCCTCCCTAACCCGGACGACGCTAGGCCAATTGTGCGTCGCCCCACGGACCTAACCCGGACTCCCTCTCTCACTTGCAGATCCTTCTACAGTGTTATAGTTCTTTCTCTGGATATAAGGTCAATTTTGATAAAAATCGAAATCTTACTGTTGTCTGTCTTTGACCACCATACCATCAAGCATTAGTTTCCTTTTAGATGGTCGCCTATGGGCTTCACATATTTGGGCATAATGGTGGATGGTAACATGAAGAACCTTTATAAACTCAATCTGGCCAGCTGGTTGCAAAAGGTGGAGGGTGACCTGTGTAAATGGATGGACTTGCCTCTCACTCTACTGGGTATAATCAATGCAATTAAAATGAATGTCCTGCCCAGATTTCTATATCTGTTTCAATCTTTCCCCATCCCTGTTCCTGCAGCATTCTTTTCCTCTCTCGACAAGCAGACCATAAGGTTTGACAATGGTCCCTCTCCCTCATGGTTGAACATTGAAAAGTTTGAGGTAAATGATGACACTGGGGCAGAATTGTTTTGCAAATGGGACAGGAAATCTATAAAACCCATCACAGACAACCCTTTAATCATACATTCTGTCCTGGCATGGTGCAAACTGCCTGAGCTGTTCAGACGAGGGGGATTCCTTTCCCCTAAAACCCCTTTATGGAACAATAGATTGATCCCTATGTTTTTGCAGAATAGTAACTTTAGACCATGGTCTGATAAGGGTACCACTCTTCTGGAACATTGTTATGAGGAGGGAGTTCTTATGTCTTTTGATCAGCTGAAACAGAAATACCACTTGCCTAACAGGGACTTCTTTAGCTACCTACAACTGCAAATCTGTATTAGGGTGACTCTCAAGGGACAATGGAACCTACCTAAGATGTCACCTATTGAGCAACTATGCCACGCAGACCAACCACTGTTCAATACCATTTCCCGTGTTTACGATGCTCTTATGTCAGGACTAAGACTGCCTGAGCTAGATAAACCACGATTTAGATGGGGAAAAAGATCTGGGTATTAATCTTGATGAGGGTCTATGTAGTGACCTATGCAGGGATGGTGTTACATCCACATTGAACTCCAGATACAGACTGATCCAGTTTAATTTCCTCCATCAGCTCTATATCACCCCATCTAGACTGCACAAGTTCAACCCTGATATCTCCTCCCTATGTTTAAGATGTGGCTCAGATGAAGGAACATTGCTCCATTCCACTTGGCAGTGTTCAAAACTACACAGTTTCTGGCAGGGGGTATGCGATACCATATCCTCAATTCACGGGGTTGCATTCCCTTTAGACCCGGAGGTCTGTCTACTGGGTAACTTTACCAAACTCCAATCTTAGGCAAAGCCATACTATAAAGCTAACAGAAATATTGCTAGCGATTGCCAAGAAATGTATGGCCTTGAAATGGAAATCGGATTCCCCCCTGCCAGTTGCAATGTGGCTATCGGAAGTTAATAGTTGTATCCCACTGGAGAAAATCACTTACTGCTTGAGGAATAAGTTTGAGACATTTTACAGAATTTGGCAACCTTTTCACTATATGGAGAATCTCCCCTCACATCATATTGATTGAATCTCTATATAATCCTAACATAATGTTTCACAGGTAATGTATAATATGTAGTTTACGGCAGGTGACCATCTGATCCAATGTCTCATTATTAATATTTTATTCTTTATTATGACTTATTTACTGTATGTTTGTATATATAATTATTATTATTCGTTTTCTAAATTTACGCTTGTCTGTTACTGTCACTTTGTCATATTGTTGTCTAATATCTTTTCACTTTTGTTATGAATGTTCTTAATCGGAAAATGCAAAAATAAAATATTCAAAATAAAAATTGTTCAACTATTGCCTTTCTGTCTCTTTGAGGAAAGTACTTCCCAGCTTTTATGCACTGTAGTGCTAGCTAGCTGTAGCATATGCTTTCAATACTAGATTAATTCTCTGATCCTTTAATTGGGTGGACAGTTCATTTCTCAGAACAAGAACAAACTGACGAGTTTCAGAAGAAAGTTCTTTGTTTCTGGCCATTTTGAGCCTGTAATCTAACCCACAAATGCTGATGCTCCAGATACTTAACTAGTCTAAAGAAAGCCAGTTTAATTACTTCTTTTATCAGACAACAGTTTTCAGCTGTGCTAGCATAATTGCAAAAGTGTTTTCTAATGATAAATTAACCTTTTAAAATTATAAACTTGGATTAGCTAACACAACGTGCCATTGGAACACAGGAGTGATGGTTGCTGATAATGGGCCTCTGTAAGCTTATGTAGATATTCCATTAAAAATCTGCAATTTCCAGCTACAATAGTCATTTACAACATACACAATGTCTACACTGTATTTCTGATCAATTTGATGTTATTTTAATGGACAAAAATGTGCTTTTCTTTCAAAAACAAGGACATTTCTAAGTGACCCCAAACTCTTGAACGGCAGTGTTTATATTATGACACTGTCTTTTTCTCTGAAAATCATTGTAACGTGGTTAACCTCAAAAATCTAAATGAAAATTATTCAAATCTAACAGTTAAAATTCAATCAGAGAGCGCCCTTAGATCAGGGGAAAAGGCTGCACCTGACCGTTGCACTTGAATCATTCCCATGGTGAATGGCTATGCCCGCTATAATATGAAACCACACACAATTCTAGAGACTTTGATATGACTGGCCCAATTTATATGGTGAAAACAATGTGTGGGGAGGTAGAGGCACAGAAACTCACATCAATACCTTTGTCAGATAACACTGTGAAATTAAGAATGTATGATATAGCTAGCAATCAAGAGGAAAGTCTGACTGAACGACTCAAAAACTCCCCACCTTATGCTCTCCAAATGGACGTATTTCTGTCTGTAATATAAAGCCCTTTTGTGGGGGAAAACTCATTTTGATTGACTGGGCCTGACACCCCAGTGAGTGGGCCTGGCTGCTAAGTGGGTGGGCCTATGCCCTCCAAGGCCCACCCATGGATGCACCTCTGCCCAGTCATGTGAAATCTATAGATTTGGACCTAATTTATTTATTTCAATTAACTGATTTCCTTCTATGAACCGTAACTTAGTAAAAATCTTTGAAATTGTTGTACGTTGCGATTATATTTTTGTTCAGTATATTTAAGTATGCATTAAGGTGTCTTTAATAGAATACACATGGCAAAAACCAATGTAGACATTAATAAATGCATTTCTATAGATTCCAAAATATTTTTTACAATGATGGGGGTGCAAAGATGGAGTCATGGTGGTTTCAAAACAACACCAACTGTCAGTTTTCTAAGATATATATAAGTAATTGGTTGGAACCAAAAAATATAAAAACATTTTCCTTAAAGCATCATTTTGAAAACTATTAATGTTACTGTCCCCACTACAACAACAAAAATATGTAAATAAACATAATTTTTGTCCTTGAAACATTCTAGAATTCCATTCATTCCAATGGAAGACTACTTTTCTGAGGAATGCCAATTTGGCGCCTTCAAAGCCTCTCCATGGCCAAAGCATAGCATCCGCAATCCAGGGTTAATATGTCATTGAGTGGAACGCGTCATCTGACTACGGAGCCTTGGTCGGGGTGCGCTGGCTTGTAAAGCAGGCGCACCCGTAGGATTACATAAACAGTGAGAAGCGCAGTTACTTAACACGATTTTTTCCCCATTCATTCATACTGAGGATACAGTTGAGTCCCACCTTCTTCACAACAAAACCATTGTAGCTTGGGTTGTGCAACTCCGATGCTTGGTCGTTTTCGATTTATTTCATTTGAACGTTGTCTAGGGCCTACAGGAAGGCACATAACGAGACGAAACATGGAGAAAAGCAGCGGGACAACTTCTACAAAAAGAAAAGCTTCCTCATCTGAGACAAGTCTTCCAGACTGCAAAAATATGAAATCGAAGGATAGTGGCAAGACTAGCGCAAATAAAGCTCTGAACAAGAGTAAGTCACGGTTTTGAGTAGGTAGAACGTGGCTGCATAGAAAATGGCCGTGCTCTAGAGCATCAAAACGACTATCAACAAATCACTTTTCATCATAAATAACGACTCATTATTAGTCAGTCACAATTTAACCACGATACATTGCGGATTTGATCCTCTTGTACACGGCCAATGGTAAAAAAATAATGTTACTTTCCCACAGAAAAGTCTAAAATAGAGAAGGACTCGTCGAGCAAGAAAAAACACACATTCTTGGGTAGCTCAGAAGTTTCTCTAAGTTCTAAAGATGCAAGCCAGAAGATGATCCGGGATGGATGCCAAGAGGTTTCAAAGAATGACAAAGGACAACTTGTTTTTAAAGGTATGCCTACATATGCAACTCTGTTTTAACACACGGACATTCATTTCACAGAAGGCTCATTGACAAGTAATTTTTCTTAGACTTCCCACAGTTCCAACCTAACATGTCACCAAAAGAAGTACTTCAAGCTGGCAGCTTTGGTGGTACCTACTTCAGACCAATATACTCAAGTGTCACAAGTGAGTAGCCTATCCCACACACATCTATAATCATTACTTTGGATGTTATGACGTAATTACTAATGTAGGTTAAGCACTTTACTAATCACACTTTTTTGTTTCTTTCATCATAGAACACAATTGCAAAGATGAATGGAATGAGCTCCCTGAGGATTGGCTGAAAGGTTTGAACATTCCCACACAGGTGATTATACGAAACCAAACCTACTCTACACACTGACTGTGTTTAGGCCTACCAAACTAAATGATAATGATAAAACACCTATGAACACATTCATTGTAATAGAGACACCCAAACAAGACTGAACAATTCAAGCTGATTGGTATAATGCAAAAATAAAGCATTATAAGACTTGCCATAAGCATGCCCACCAATGTTGTTATGATCTCATAATGATCCTGATGAAGTTAGACATTTTGAGTCATTTGGAAATTTGCTGAAATATATGCACCAATATTTTCCTTGCCAAAAAAACAAACAGATACCGATATCCGATATTTAACATTTTAGCTGCCTTTTTAAGCATTCTAGTACAGTTAAATAGTTAACACACACACATGGACGCAGCGCTCTAAGGCACTGCATCTCAGTGCAGGAGGCTTCACTACAGTCCCTGGTTTGAATCCAGGCTGTATCACATCCAGCCATGATTGGGAGTCCCATTGGGCGGCGCACAATTGGCCCAGCGTCGTCCGTGGTAGGCCATCATTGTAAATAAGAATTCTTAACTGACTTGCCTAGTTAAATAAGGGTTTGCACACTGACCAAAAAGTTATTTTGTTGGCATTTACCAGTAAAACATAATCGAAACCTATTTCTTTCACTTACTTGCTGTGCTGTTTCGTTCTTTATTTATTCAGTCGTTTCATTCTGAACCAGTATTTCTATGGAACGCCGTTTGGGCCTTTGTGTGTCAAAAAGATACAAGTCAAATAACACTATTTGACTAATCAGGACCTGAATATGACTGCACGTCACATAATTTAACGTGTTCATACATTTTTGACGTAGTTATTACACATTGATTACACTATCACTCATATTTCATATGTCACAACAATTCATCGATACGTATGCTATGATGCTGGTGAAGTTGTCTTGCGCACCTACAGTGCTGGTCATTAACAAAAAAGCTAGCTAGCTCATGAATGCAAGCAATGTTCTTCCCCAAAAACATAGCAAAACAACAATCTGTTTCAGTAGCTATAGTTAGCTGGCTAACTATATAGCTAGCTGTCATCATCTAAAATAACCCTAATTTATAAGACAGTTCTTATTTGATTAATGGTGGTCGGACCCATCTATGTGAAGCTAGCCACAATAAGGATTAGCCACAATAGTGGACTTTGCATCACTGTCAATGACATACTTTTATTTTGAAGGCTAACTGGAATAGATCATGCTAAACGAGGTTGGAATGTTATATAAAATCCAAAATAGTTTGAAATCACACTGGATGTATTATACTTTAGAATTGCATTGAGGGCATACTTATTTCACTGTACAGCCTTCCCTATGGATTGTGGATGAATGACATGGGGTATCAGTCTACTCCGTGACACCCAGAAAACATTAGCGTATTACTGTGTAACTCCGGTAGGTCAAAATCTGAAAAATAGTGCACTTGGTAGTGTGTCCCGGTGCTCGACCAGTCGCGAAAAATCCAACATCACCCACGACAGAGAACGGTTGATTGTCAAGGGCAATGAATTCCATTATCTTGGCTTTAATGGATTTCACCTTTGAGTTGTCTCGCTGAAATGTTCTTACTCTTTCAAATGACTGCCCGACTTGTTGACTGCTCGATCCACACAGCAGACATTGTGGGCTAGGTTAGGAATGCTGTGTTGTGAATAATTTTACGTGGCATCATTACGCCATGTACCTACGTTATATAGGCATGCACGTCAGCTTTGACATCGGTTTTCCACATCGGCATTAAACTAGACATCGGGCCGATACCAATGTTGGCATTTTTAGCTAATATCGTCCGATTCTGATATGTCCACCGATATATTGTGCATCCCTACTAATAAGACATTACAAAGCCAGGCTCACACTGCTTATAATAAATAATGCATTATGTGTTTCCCCATACAGGTGGCCTCATCAACATACAGAGAAAGTGTAAACACATACAAAGTGAAGTGTGGAGGCAGTCTAGAAATGTGGGAAAGCAGTGGATGGATTGTAACCCAGGATCCCTATGGGTGGTTTCAGTGGTACTGCAGGTATTTGCAGAATATATACAGTACATTCAGACTGGGTATAACAAGGCTCCTTTCTAGTCTCTTACATTAGTGTCTTCTTCCTCAGAATCTTACTCTGAAATGTAAATTCCCTACAGGTTTTACCATGGTCGGCGTACTAAGGATGATGAGCGTCAGATCGGGCGATGGTCAAAGTGTGCTGGGGTAAAAGGCCGGTGGAGAAATAATCTGATAACCAAAGTAGTCCGGTCAGGCTGTGGCTTTGACAACCCAACAATCTCTCCTGTGGTCAGACAGACATTACAGCACTGGGGGTACCGACTGACCAAGGAGGACTACAAGGAGGGTGCCAAGAGGGTTAAGCCAAAATAACCGTGTATTCATTATACTGGTACAGTAGGGAGGCTGGTGGGTGGAGCTATAGGACGGGCTCATTGTAATGGCTGGAAGGAATTTAAATGGAACATTAACAAACAGATCAAACATAAGGAAACAACATTTGATTCCATTCCATTTATTTAATTACAGCCATAACAATGATCCCATCCTCCTATAGCTCCTTCCACCAGTCTACACTGGGGTACAGAAATAAGTGCATGAGTTTGACTGTTTTATTTGCAAACGTGTGTTTGTGGTATTTTTGATACTGTAAATGCAATGTTTAACTTTAATTTGACTTTAAAAAGAGATACCTAACTCCCTTTCTTGGAGCTTCTGTCTAATTGTTATTCTCATGCGTCTTTCACCTCTTATGAAGTGGGTATTGTGCGCTGCAAAAAGAATATGAGCTCACCAGCTTGTAGTCCTAAAACCCAGAAATGAGTTACCTCTGGTTTGTTCAGCCATCTCTAAGGGAAGAAAGTATAGGGTTTTGGAATAAAAGCTAAAATATAAGGTCTGAGGATAACTGACTGAGCATGCTTTTGCGGCACAGTCGATAGCGCGCCGGGCTCAAAGGTCGAGGGTTCAAGACCTGCTCCCTGCTGTTTCATTACATTGGCGATGTTATACATTTTGTTCTGTGATATAATAGCAGTTATGTAAAAAGTACATTTGATTTGAGTTAACATACAAATCCTTTATGAATTATGCAGTGATTTTTAGCATGAAAATCTTGGTGGGGCAAACAATTTATAAAAATGTTTTAATGCATGCCAGCATAGCCACTACACAACATTAAACAATGCATTCATTGCACTATAACGGTGACAAACAGTGCCCACAAACTGGTAGGGCCTACTTTAAGCTGTCTCAACAACAGTCCCAACACCTTACCACTGCTACACCTGGGCCCTGTTTCAGAAAGCAGGTTTAAACCTGAACTCTGGGTTGACTAATTCTGAGCTCTCAAACTCTGCGTTTTTGGTTTCAGAACAGGTGATAACAATTAGTTAAATCAACTGAATTAAGTTAACCCAGCATGTGCATGAGGAGATTAAAAGCCCTCATCAATGGAACGCAGATAACATGATTAATCATGGCAACAGGAGATAAAAGGGCTCGAACCTCCTACTTCTCCCTAGTGGAGTTAGAAATATTAATGAATGTGTATGCAGAATATGAGTATACACTACCATTAAGTTTAGGGTCACTTAGAAATGTCCTTGTTTTTGAGAGATAAGGAAAAAAATTGTCCAAATTGATCAGAAATAGTATAGACATTGTTAATGTTGTAAATGACTATTGTAGCTGGAAATGGCAGATTTTTTATGGAATATCTACGTAGGCGTACAGAGGCCCATTATCATCAACCATCACTCCTGTGTTCCAATGGCATGTTGTGTTAGCTAATCCAAGTTTATCATTTTAAAGGCTAATTGATCATTAGAAAACCATTTTGCAATTACGTTAGCACAGCTGAAAACTTGTCCTGATTAAAGAAGCAATTCAACTGGCCTTCTTTAGACTAGTTGAGTATCTGGAGCATCAGCATTTGTGGGTTCGATTACAGGCTCAAAATGGCTAGAAACAAAGAACTTTCTTCTGAAACTCATCAGTCTATTCTTGTTCCTTGAAATAAAGGCTATTTCATGCGAGAAATTGCCAAGAAACTGAAGATCTCGTATACGACTCCCTTCACAGAACAGCGCAAATGTGTGAGTCGAAAAATGTGCGAGTCATGTACAAACCCAGGCCACTTAGCTTCCACCATGCTGATGATGTGGGCTGCTATGATCTTCACAGTGCAGAACAGTAATTAGCTACAGTAACTATTGTAAAGTATCTTTCATTTGGAATGCTAAAGGCTACTATTTAGGCCTACCTGCACATTAATGCTGTGGAAATACTTCCTATTCACATAATCTCCTTCAGTTACTGAAGGAGCTGTGATAGGAATATGAGTGCCATCTATGCAACTAATCACACCTGGAAACCCAAAAATGTATCAAATTAAGTGATTAGTGCTTCAAGTCTCAAAGCTTCATACTAAATAAATAAATGAATGCTGAGACTGACCTGCAATTCTGTGGAATTCTTCTTTGATGAGTCTTATGGGTCTGTGACTTCGGAACACCACTAAAGTGTACAGTAAACGTTATCATATATTTGCAAAAAAACTAAGTGCAACACAAATAATTTGTTTCCCAAACTGAGAGCATGTCCACGATGTGTCATATGAACGATATAAGGGCTGAAAATATTGTGAAGATGAATGATCTATCTGCATTGTGTCCCACCCACCACCCCCCTCTTTTACGCTACTGCTACTCTCTGTTCATCATATATGCATATTCACTTTAACCATATCTATATGTACATACTACCTCAATCAGCCTGACTAACCGGTGTCTGTATGTAGCCTTACTACTGTATATGTATACAGATAATCATCAGGGAATGATTAAACATCCAAGCGGGGTCTGATTACCCTCTCCCAAAGGAGATTTCTGTGGAGTATTTGTGCTTCAATATCAACTGGCTCTTCAAGAAAAGGACACGCCATGTCTGACACCTCCTTCAGTCTGCAGGCTTTAGCTAAAGAGGAGGAGAAACTCTGGGTTAGTTGAAAAAAACCTGCCAGCCAGCAGGTTAGCTTCACTTAGTATGTTGCCATAGTAACTGACTCAGAGTTATGCTGAACTGGCTTTGTCAAACCGAAAACCCAGAGTTTCCATCAACTCTGGGTCAACTAACTCTGTCACTAAACCCGCTTTCTGAAACTGGGCCCTGGCTATCAGCAAAGCCTTGTTTGGCAGCGAAACAGTTCCTTCAGCCTAATTTACTGCCTTTAAAAAAAATATAGCTGATATTGCTGACTTGCTTAAACAAAAGTGGTTTCTACTGACAATTGAGCTGTACAAACTATGGCATAAGGAGACAACGAGTGGATAAGAGGCCATCTGTTATTTTGGTTAAGACAATGAGTGGGCTAGGACGGACGTAGTCAATGTAACTATTTGTTCAGCACTTTTGAAATGTCCAGCGACAGAATTGAACATGGGCCGTTATTACCATATTCTCCCTGTACACCAAGTCAGAACCATATGAAAAATAAAGGGGGTATATAAGCAGACAATGAAAGCTCTTACAATATTTGATGGTGACATTTCTCTAAACAGGCTATAGGCTACATGTGCACCGCCAAGTGAGAACAGTAGGCGAAATTAAGAGGGGAAAATGTACCAAATATTTAGGGTGAGGGACAACAGCTTACTACACAACATACACTTAATAATACTTCCTTAGCTACAGTATACATATATCCCAGGTAAATTACATCATTTATGCAGCAGCATAAAGACATTTTTAGGCTTGCCTTGTTGTGATGTGCTCACTTGAACAGGGAGGTGGTGCGGCGGTCCTTCGTGGGCAAATTTTGTCATCAAAGTCTGGCATTCTCTGGATTTATGGTGCTTTCAAGACAACTGGAAACTTGGAAAAAAACAAGATTGAATCATGATGATGTCAGTGATCTTTAGGTTGGAGCTCTTGAAAGAGGCCAGAATTCCCGACTTGGACGACCGTTCAAAACGTATTATCCCAGCCGGAGCTCTTTTTTTTCTTCAGAATTTCCAGTTGTCTTGAACTCACTGAAGTCAGATTTCTCAGTTCCCGAGTTTCCACTTGTTTTGAGCATGGCAGATGTCATGCTGGATTGACAGCATGGCCAATGTTGAATATTTATCCTTTTAAGCTTGGAAAAGAGACCTTAAACCCAGACTTGGGACCACACCCTGAATAGCAGATCAAGTTTGTATGTGGCTTTATTAACTCAATTATTATTATTTTATTTTTTTTACATTGTTTGCAAACTGATATGTGGCATGTATTAATGCCAAAATAACATGCAAAACAGGTGTAAGAGCAAAATTGCAAGATGATGTTATAATGTTGTAATTGCATCAAATGGTTGTTTTGAATAAGGGGTTGTTAGAACGCTCATCTGTGTGTGTTCTACTGAGGATGGGACTCTGGAAGATTTACGATGTCTTTGGGTGAGACTGCATTCCAGAGCATGAGTTAATGTTTCTGTTCTATAAGGTACCAGGGAGAGATGACTCCAGGGCCATACCTTGGTCTCTACACAATGAGAACTGTTTTTACAGCAGATACTGTCTGCTGTGAATTATAAGTATCTTTCATACAAATCTTAACCCATTCCATACATCTGTTGTTTGTCTTGTAGACAGAAGGAGGATGGACTTTGCTATAAAATGTTATGGCTCATACCAGCTCGTTGAGTTCTCAGTGATCACCTCCAGGGGTGATTACCGACCAGCTCCATTAGTGCAGTAATGAAATAATAACGTTTGATTATTTTGAAGAAATCTAAAAGTCTCTCCTTTTAATTACAATAATTCCACCAGACAGGCTATCAAAAATATATATATTTTTTAAAAGGTATGTGCTTTATGTGCTTTTTTATAACATCAATTTGTCCAAATTCACAAAAAAGTGACTTTAGCTGATGAAGATTATCTCATAGGACAAAACGTATAAAGTCTGCTAAGCCTGTGTTTACCACATTCCTTATTATGGGTGTTTATCACAAAACTCCATTCATTTCCCTCAGTCTTTTTCCAACAAACCATGGCGGAGTTATTTGTGCCTACAAAAGACACAGTTACTATTTATCTTACTCTTTAGCGTCGTACAAACTATAAACGTCATTTCCAGACAAAATCAAAGAACGTTCAAATACAATATGCACCAATCAGATTGTTTAGATATCTTGTTCTCTATATAATTGACGGCAATTGTTCCAATCACTGCATGTCTTCACGATATCCGCCTCCTCTCTGTCAGCAAATCTACTTTCTCATGCGTTATCAAGGTTGTTTGTGAAATCCATTCTCTGTTCTTTGTATAGAGCGATTTTCCCTGCTACGTGCGTTGGAATCGTGTTGACCCAAACATTCATTTTGGTAAAGGTATGAAGTAATGGTTGGATATATAAAAATTGTGCTTTCATCTGAGAAGTATCTTATATTAGTTAGCAATATGTTGGATTAATTTGCTAGAAAAAAACGAGTGTGCTAGCTAGCTATTGTTAGCTAGGAGTGAGGGTGATTAGCTTAGCTAGCTGGAGTTGTTGCTAGCCCGCTTCCCAAATGTATAAGGTAGCTAGCTAGCCGCTAGCTATCGGTAGTTATCGAACGTGTGCTACTACGTTTTAGTTCGTTAACTGATTGTTTCAACATCGATGTTCGTTTGCTAGCTGCCAATGCACGCCTTGAACTAGTTAGCTAGCTAATTAGGTGGCTTTCAAATTCGGCTAGTTAGCGTTAACGCGTTAGGTAGTCGCTTTACTCTATCTTGACAACTTAACTAGCCAGCGATGTCGCATTTCATTACTTAGCCGATAGTAACGTTCTCTCAAAACGCCACTCTTTACCATATACTATTTGCTTGTTAAACGTTAACCAAAAATATTTTAGACGGTCAAATGATCAGTTAACGTTATATAACTAACTGAACACTTACATTAGCTAGCTAACGTTATATCGTTCATCTGGCTTTGGAATCTTTATTTTATTTCATAACTAGTTAACCCGATTATGTTTTCTATAATTAATGTAGTGACTGTGTTAATGACTGTCCTTTTTTATTAGATGCAAGGAAACTGGGGCCCCCGTGGTGAGCAGCAGAATCATGGCCCATCTAGACACCAGATGGAAAGTCAGAAAAAACCTGGAGATAACAGCAATGGACAGCATGCAGATGAGCAGGAGAGCCCAAGTAAGATGGGATTCATTGCCTCCTGAGCCCTGTATTGGAAGGAAATTAAATCCTCCTGTATTAGATTATAATATTTTGCTTCTCTAGATGCTGGGATAACCATAGATCTACAGAACTTCAGGAAACCTGGAGAGAAGACTTACACTCAGCGTAGCCGTCTCTTTGTGGGAAATTTACCAACTGGTGTTACGGAGGCGGAGGTGGAGAAGTTGTTTTCCAAGTATGGCAAGGCAGCTGAGATTTTCATCAACAAGGACAGGGGGTTTGGATTCATTAGACTGGTAAGTTGCTAGTGTAGTGGATGACCAAGTGTATCTACTGCCTTACTGAGATGTATAAATGCTGTCGCCCCTTTAGGCTTTAGAATTGCCTTGGCATTTCCAGGTCAGTGGTATTGACAGTGCCTCGTGTGAGTTGTTACGTTGAGAAGGGTTGTGAGTTCGCACCCTGGTCAGGTGGAATTTCCACTCTGTCGCAGCAGCATATTCAAGTGATGGAAGTTATATTCCTCAATCCTAAATTATATGGAAAACAGACTGGCTGGCTGACCTCACACATGATTTGCCTGACCTCACATGATTTGCGCAACGAGGTGGCTGGAAGGTGTACTTTATGAATCTGAACGGTCAGATAACTTGCAACAATGGGGAATCTTGGCTTCGTTTCAGCACGTCTTATTGATACCATGGAATGTTTTGACTGTCATGTCTGTGCTAATGGCTAAAATTTGCTAACTAACAACTCTAATGATCTATGTGAGACAAGCGCACATTGTGCAAATGTTTTTGTTTTCAATGAACATTTGGAGACAAAATAGTTTACATGTTGTCAATAGTCTAAAGGCGTCCGCATGCTTCCCAGCCGAAACAGTTAGGAAGAGTTTGTGCATATTTTATGACAACATTTTGTGACCTTTTAGAATTCGGTGAGGGTTTTTTCAGCTGTTCGGGCGCGCACACTTTTTTTTTTCTGGAGGCAAGCCAAAATCTACACCTTTTGTTGTTTGGTCAGTGGTAGAGATGCTTCAATAGTCTTTGTCATTCAACCAGAGACGACTCATTTTCATGTTAATTTTTTCATTGAGAAATACTGCAAACAGATGAGATTTTAGTCATGCAATTTCACATCTTAGATGCAGCTGTCTAAGGCACTATCTGTGCTAGAAGTGTCACTACAGACCCTGGTTCGATCTCAGGCTGTACAATTGGCCCAGCGTCATCTGGGTTAAGGGAGGGTTTGTCACGGGCAGGCTGTCATTTTAAATAAGAATGAGTTCTTAACTGACTTGCCTAGTTAAATGAAATATCTGACGTTTGAGGAACTGTATGCTGGCTATGTCATGTCAAAATAGACAAACGGTGCTATTGTAGCGTTTTTTTTCTAGTTTTCAAGCCAAGGTCTTTTAAGGCAGTATGCAAGCTGAGTTCGGTTGGGTGCCAGTCGAACTAATGCATGCTGATGCCTTAAGCCAACCCTGCCTGTTTTGCCCTAAGTGTTGGTTTTTGTTGCTCAATAGCCAACCTTTCTATTTTTGTGATACATTTGGAAATGTTCTAATTTTATAATTTTCTACCAACAGGAGACAAAAACAGTGGCTGAGATTGCTAAAGCCGAACTTGATGAAACCTCATTCAGAGGCAGACAGTTGCGAGTGCGGTTTGCGACACATGGTGCTGCTCTAGCTGTGAAGAATTTGCCACAGTTCATTTCCAATGAGCTCCTGGAAGAGGCTTTCTCCTTCTTTGGCCAGATTGAAAGGGCCATAGTTATAGTGGATGATAGAGGGAGACCCACAGGAAAGGGGATTGTGGAATACACAGCCAAGCCTGCAGCAAGGAAGGCTCTGGATAGGTGTGCAGATGGAGCCTTTCTATTGACTGCGTAAGTATTATGCTGGAAATGTATTAAAACATGTTGATGTTACAAATGTATTTGTTGTGAGGTTTTCAAAATGGCAGAATTTGTCATGCTGATTGTTTTCTGCTTTCAGATTCCCCAGGCCAGTAACAGTCGAACCAATGGAGCAGTTTGATGAAGATGAGGGACTGCCGGAGAGGATTGTAAACAAAAACCAAGTTTTTCACAAGTGGGTAATACTTTCTCAGAATGCATTGGTCAGAACTGTGCGTACAACAATCTCACACTTTGCTGCTGGAAAGAGGTACAATTTATAACTTGAAAATGTTGCGTACTGAGCCGTTTCTCTTATGTAAAATCTCTCCGCCAGAGAGCGGGAGCATCCACCAAGGTTTGCTCAGCCAGGGACATTTGAGTATGAGTATGCCATGCGCTGGAAGGCCCTCTTGGAGATGGAGAAGCAGCAGTATGAGCAGGTCGACAGGAACATAAAGGAGGCTCAGGAGAAGCTGGAACAGGAGATGGAGGCAGCCAGACATGAGCACCAGGTTGTCCTGATGAGACAAGGTATGCATGTATGGTCTCGGTCCACTCTAAACACATATCAATACAAAGTTTAGGATACCGATGAACACAACGTGGTGTCTTATGGGAAAAGTGTCCTACCACCAGATTTAGCCTAGAGGTCAATCGCATACCACACCGCTTGAATGTAGTCCTGTTAGCAATTGATTCATATGTTTTAGGTCTTTTGACTGGGTTACTAACAAATGGGGTGTTCATCTCATTATAGACCTTCTGAGGCGTCAGGAGGAGCTGAGGAGAATGGAGGAGCTCCATAACCAGGAGATGCAGAAGCGGAAGCAGATGGAATTACGTCAGGAAGAGGAGCATCGCAGGAGGGAGGAGGAGATGAGGATGCACACTGAGGAGAGGATGAGGAGGCAGCAGGAAGGCTTCAAGGGGAACTTTCCTGGAAATGTGAGTCTTTGCTTCTTGAAACTACTTAAATGCACAGAAATGAAAGTTGTCTAAAATGTTTCTAAGCATCTTTACAATTGTTTTGTTTGTGGTTACTGGTAGTCAGCGATCGGAAAAAGGACAAGTATTCTCTAAAAAACAATTTTGGTTGGGTATTCTGAAAGCTGTTAAATGTATCTGATTTAAGAAATACCTTTAATGTGTTTTATCTTTTTTTTTGTGGGAGCAGGAGATGCGGATGCACATGCAAGGTAAGTTTTCCATTAGCGGTCAGAGCTTCACTGAGTTATCAAGGGCACCATGTTATCTAGTAGATATTGCATTGGTTTGCAGATGTGCTGTCTGTCTTGGTTTGGTGTAGGTCAAGGAATGAACAGAAACTTAATGGGTGGTGTTGAAGGAAAGCCCAGCGGGCCCAACCCTGGAGCTGCCAACATGCCTGCTGAGAACCCCCCCTTAATGGTAATATAAGAGACTACTTAGAATAACAAACCATATATTTACATACGAAGAGGAACTAATTTATTGTGCCAAAGAGAACATAAACAAGAATGTATTTGATAATTTCACTTCTGGTGTCATGTAAATATACCGCTGCAACAGACTTGCTTTCATTTGTGGTTGTCACTCACGTTATGTATTTTCTGTTTTCTCCAGCAGGGGGCAGGAAACGACACCATGCCCGTAGGAGGCCAACCTGGCTTCGCAAGAGGTCCTGGCCAAGGCCCTGCTGACTTTGCCAACAAGCGTCGCAGGTTCTAAAATGGTCAATTACACTTTTTTACTTTTCAAACTGTACTATATTTTAAGTCATACATGGATTATTACATTTTATGTACTGTGAAAAATTGTATGGGGATTTTTTTTTTTTTAAGTGTCAAGTTGACATTTTCGTATTTCAGATGAATACTGCTTCTGTATAGACTTTCTTTTTATTCCTCAAAACCAGTGGTGTAGTGTAGTGGAGGGTAAACGCAAATGCATTGCAAATGTGTGGAGTGTTGCTTTTTTCACCTTGACCGGCGATCAGTTTACCCACCTATTTTTATACCACTACACCACTCCTCAAAATAATGTACTTTTATATAGCAATAGTACATTTGTCATGCTCATTCTCTCTAAGCCTTTCTGAACAGCTTTAAATAAAATCTTAATTCCATGTAGGGTTTTTTGGTACTTTGTCATGTTTCAATGTTCATGTTAACTGTGTTAGAATGTTATCCTTTTAAAAGGCTGGTTCAGCGACTGTATAGAAGACATGCATAAGAGGATAATGTTACAAGTATGTTACAAGTACAAGTTACAAGTATGATTTGAAGACTTGGTCTCTAAAGCATTTAGATTTTTACTAAAGCACTGCTACACATCAATGAATCATATGATATAAAAATAGTATAAAGGTATTTGAGTGATGCATACCATTGTTCCTATGGTCTAATGTACAAGTTGGTGTACTGTAAAATAGGGTGTTACTCTTATTGCCATTTAACTCAAGTGTTTGTCTAACAGTTCAACTTTTTGCTAGTCTACAACTCACCACATTGACAAACTGCGCTTGACATTTATTTACAGATCAAAAAAGTAGGGTAATTCCCTATTGATTTGACATTCTTCAGGTCTGTCAGTAATACCTTTTATAGTTGCCGTTAAATGGGGGGGGGGGGGGAGCAAGCTACGAGGTATTCCATGTTTCCAAAGGCAGCAGGAATGTGGCAAGACATCAGGCTTGAACCCGCAGCATGCTGCTTAGTGCAGACCTTAATTTAGCCATGAGACAGTCTCACGTTAGCTTGACGTGTAGACTTAGCCTGCATGTTAACTACAAGCAACCATCCAAGATCTCAAAGTAGGGATATATCCTAATTGAAGCTTGGACCACATTGGTCTATCTGAAGAGAAAGGGGAACTAATAGAACACTAATATTCTGTATATTTGAGAACTTTAGTTAAGTGTTTCTACCCATCGATGCAATACAAGGTGATCGATTTTGAAATGAGGTAATGCATCAGCAGTTTCTCTTGTCATTGTAGACCGTGAGTTATTTAGAACTTGTCAGAAATGTCCAGATCAACTAACCCATGTCAGCTAATGTTTTTAGCCTGTTGATTTTGCTGTAATGTTTGAGTCATGCATTAGACATTAGCCAACAAGGGGGACAGTGCTTGTGGCCATAGACTGCCACATCTATTTCATGAGTGAAAAAGTTTGGGAAGCTCCACAGTAAGCCACTTAAAGGACAACACTAACTCACTGTCAAGTGTCACTTCAAAAGCACTCGTGGATAATACTAGGAAGTGTAACCTTTAACTAGGCAAGAACAAATTCTTATTTACAATGACGGCCAAACCTGGGTGACGCTGGGCCAATTGTGCGCCGCCCTATGGGACTCCCAATCACGGCCGGATGTGGAACAGCCTGTATTCAAACCAGGGACTGTAATGATGCCTCTTGCACTGGGATGCAGTGCCTTAGACCCTGTGCCACTCGGGAGCCCATCTCTAAGATGCTGCTGAATGAAAATGTCAGCATGCAGGAAAATATCAGATATACAATTGTAAACACAATCACATTTTGCCCAAAACCAATCGTCTACTTTGCATTGTTGAAGATGGAGCAAAAAGCTACCGTATTCTGTTGGCTCCATGACCATATTCCGGGAATGTCCATTCCAAGTGCAGGGAATAGGTTTTGACCATTACCAATCGGTGATGGACATCATTTTGAAGTACAGTGACTTGTGAAAGTGTCTTCACCACCCTTGGCATTTTTCCTATTTTGTTTCCTTACAACCTGCAATTACAGCTGCAAGTCTCTTGGGGTTTGTCTCTTTAAGCTTGGCACATCTAGCCACTGGGATTTTTGCCCATTCTTCAAGGCAAAACTTCCAGCTCCTTCAAGTTGTATAGGTTCTGCTGGTGTAAAGCAATCTTTAAGTCATACCACAGATTCTCAATTGGATTGAGGTCTGTGCTTTGACTAGGCCATTCCAAGACATTTAAATGTTTCCCCTTAAACCACTCAAAGGTGTTGCTTTATCAGTAAGTTTAGGGTTATTGTTCTGCTGGAAGGTGAACCTTAGTCTCAAATCTCTGGAAGACAAACAGGTTTCCCTCAAGAATTTCCCTGTATTTAGCACCATCCATCATTCTGACCAATTTCCCAGTCCCTGCTGATGAAAAACATCCCCACAGCATGATGCTGCCACCACCATGCTTCACTGTGGGAATGGTGATGAGAGGTGTTAGGTTTGTGCCAGACATAGCATTTTCCTTGATGGCCAAAAAGCTCTATTTTAGTCTCCCACGTGCCTTTTGGCGAACACCAAACATGTTTGCTTATTTTTCTCTTTAAGCAATGGCATTTTTTCTGGCCACTCTTCCATAAAGCCAAGCTCTGTGGAGTGTACGACTTAAAGCGGCCCTATGGACAGATACTCCAATCTCCACTGTGGAGCTTTGCAGCTCCTTCTTGGTTATCTTTAGTCTCTGTTGCCTCTCTGATTAATGCCCTTCTTGGCAGGTTTGTTCTGGTGCCATATTCTTTCCATTTTTTAATAATGGATTTAATGGTGCTCCATGGGATATTTTTTATAACTCAACCCTGATCTGTACTTCTCCACAACTTTGTCCCTGACCTGTTTGGAGAGCTCCTTGGTCTTCATGGTGCCCCTTGCGTAGTGGTGTTACATACTGTGAGGCCTTTCAGAACAGGTGTATTTTTACTCAGATCATGTGACACTTAGATTGCACACAGGTGGACTTTATTGAACTAATAATGTTACTACTGAAGATAATTGGTTACACTATATCTTATTTAGGGGCTTCATAGCATAGGGGGTGAATACATATGTGCGCACCACTTTTCTGTTTTTTATAATTATTTTAAAAAAGTTATTTTTCATTTTACTTCACCAATTTGGACAATTTTCTATGTCCATTACATTAAATCCAAATAAAAATCCACAATGCAGATGAGACACAGATTAGCCAGCTAGATGAAGAATAATGGAAAGGTAGTAAATTCTTCAGAGATACAATTTACTGATAAATGGGTGTCATTGGATAGTTCTCCCCCACTATTCTTATGCCAGAGTAAAACTGGCTAATAGATTGAGACAGCTCGTTGTATCCTCAGGAAACACTGTGGAACTCATCTGTACACTATCCTGCAAGGTGAAGTGATGTTTTTACACATTATTGTAATGAAACAGCAAGGAGCAGGTCTCGAACCCTCGACCTTCGAGCCCCGGCGCGTTATCGACTGTGCTGCAAAAGCATACTCGTGCGGCACAGTATAAATCGCGTTAATAAAACCAGGGTCGTTACAAAGAGCGCGTCCCTTCGACGTCCCTCCAGCTAGCTTGCGTCTTACAGGAACGCGCTCACCAGCCAAGCACACGCACTGTCGTGGATGCAAGGTCCGATCACTTCTGACACCAGTATAATGAAACAGCAGGGGAGCAGGTCTCGAACCCTCAACCTTCTAGCCCGAGGTCCGGCGCGATATCGACTGTGCCACAAAAGCATGCTCGTCAATTTCCGCGCTTATAAACCCAGGGTCGTTACACTATGTTAATTCAAACTGTTGAAAATAAATTGCTATTAGCTACCAAAAAGTTCAGATCCAGAACCTCACTAGGATGCTCCACATTTGGCAAATGTGCCTGATCTGATCAGGCTGATGGCGTTTAAAGTCAGTGTCCACATTGCTGACAGATTGAGAAGCATCATGATGATAAGAAAATATGTTGCCCAGGTACACATCTCGTAAAGTGACAACAGAGTTTTAAAAAAATAAAGTAAGTATATAGGCTAGAGTGTATTCTGCCATTTTTCCCCTCTTGCTATCTATCTTGCCAGCTACAGAGCTAACTGGGCAGTTTGTTAGCTAGGTCGAACCGGAATGTACTCAGAAATGTCGGGAATTATAATTTACTTGTAAACTCGAGAACGGTCTGCAGGAACAGCGAGAAGAACAATGGTGGTAAATAGTAAAGTCATAATATTATTATTATGCGCGAATTAATATACACATTCAGTTTGAAATCCCGCCATGACAATATTTTTCTTGAATATTGTTCCAAACAATGTAATAAATAAATGGCACCAACTGATTTTTCAGTGACAGTTATGCTTCTCCAGCTCTGGTTTTAGAATACACTGGGGGTTTTAGCACCAGATCTCAAAGTTTTAAACCATATTTGCTGTAATCATTATTTTGTACAATCTATTTATTAGAGCAAGCCTACTTTCTCAGTCTTGAGCACACCAACTGCGTAAAATTGAAACCAGAGAAATTATTGATATGCTCGAACACATGAGTGTGAGCCAATGTGCATCGAAAGAACATGCACACATAAAGTAAACCACCAAATGAAATGGTGAGATGGGCGGGCATTGCGTGATGACAAAAAACGCTTTTGAATCAGATGACCTAAAAAAAAAAATCTGTCTGGCCTTGTAGCTAGTACTAGCCGTTCTAATTATACTTCAGAGCTACTAGCTGTTTGAGTCTCTGGCAAAAGCGAGCCAACGACATTGTTGTACAGATCTAGCTTGTAGCTAGCGGTTTCTCTGTTGTGAACTCGAAATGTGGACGTGTAAAAACCTGTGGAAGAAGTTAGCCCCACTCGCCAGGTCCTCTTCAACTTTGTGCCGGCATAATGCAAGGGGAGTATGTAAGTAACGTTAGCAGCTTGGTGAGCCCTGGATAGCATGTGCAACTTTGAAACGGTGCAGTTGTTAACCGGTTTCACTGTACACTACACCCCAAGTCAAACATGAACTACTTCAGTCTGATAACTTTGCTAGGGTAGCTAGTCAGTAACGTTAATGTGCAGTAAAATGCACTAACTACAGATGCGGCTAGTTAGCTAGCTAACGTTAATTAAGTGTCATAGGTAGCTAGCTAGCTAACTAGACATACATTTAACGTTGGCTAGCTAGTTACTAACGTTAGATTAGTTAGCAACATTTCGCATGGTGGGTAATGAAACACACAGGTATGTCTGCTAACTAGGATGAAATATTCTCGCGTTTAAACCGACGTGGCCCTGTCTTATCATAACTGTTGTGGCGCAACCTCCCCATGGCCATGTATTCCGCCAAGGTCGTTGCTAGAAAGCATGTCCACCGTGGCTACGTGGTGGGCACCGTCATCTCAACTTCATTGGACCATCGTGACATATTTTCTGTAGGAAAAAAAGTTCACATCTATCTCAGCTGGCTTACTGAACTTGAAACGTCAGTAATTTGTTTCTCACATTTTGGGCAATATTCAAATGTTTGAAGAAATTATATAACTTGGGGGGAAGCTTGGCTTGTAACACGGTCTCGGGTGCATATACACACCGCTTATTTCAGACTGTTTATAATGTCAAACTGGATCATCCATCAGGTGTATATGTATTTTAGGAAGTATTAGTATGATTGAGCCATGCATCATTATCAGCCAGTCAGGTTTTCTTTGCAGATAAGGTCTTATTGAGATGGTGAGACAAAGAACAGATTCAACTGATATGTTAAACTACCTTTATGAAATCACCAGAATGATTGACTAGTGTCATAACTTGACACATGCAGGCTATTTCTGTTTACTTTATAACCATTAATCCACTGAAAAGTAATGTACTATTTGAGTTAGCCTAATGGAAAACACTACAGCAGGAGTCCTCAACTCTAGTCCTGGACAGCTACTATATGTTCAGGCTTTTGCTCCAGCCCAGCTTACTTAACACACACCTTGATTCATTTCAGTGTTGAACAATGAGAGAAGACTGCCACTGGTTCCACAGGCCCACATGTCCTCAGGAACTCCAGGGAGTAGAGGGGACAACAACTTGTACTACCTCCTAGTGGGAGCAACCTGTGTAGGGGGAGGATTTTATGTAAGTATTAAGTGTCCTGCCCATTTCTTTCAGTAATGCACACTAGTTTCAGTGCATTATTATTTTGTCTAATCACAATGTGAATGCAAAGGATTTTGATTGTAGTACTGTGAATCATGCTTTGTTGTGAAAGTGTACTGTCACGTGCACCTGCTTAGTGCTATAGGCTAGCTTTAAAAAAACAAGTAGGGCAAATATATTGGACACCATAGGTTGTTGACCTTTGTAGCTGATGACCGTTTTAGTTCAGTCAAAATGTCATCAGGGCTTCAAACTGTAAGGTGCTATTTCAAGTCTGGTCTGCATTTGATGTCTTCTGACTTTTGGCCAGAACTGTGTGGGTCACCCTATTAATGATTATGTATGGACTTTATTCAATGGAATTGAACAGTTGTTGTCATTGCCCTCTTGCCTCATTCACCCATTCATTACATGTCTTTTGACAGAGGCCTTTAAATACTGTGTGTTGGACCTTCTGGTTTTAAACTTGGCAAATGTAGTCATTTAAGATTCAACTGAGTTGGAGGGTCAAAAAGGGGCCTAGGTAGTCGGGCCTGTCAGCATGACTGAATTTTAGATAACATTTTTAGATGCCCCCATTTTGGCGACGTAGATTAAAAAAACAAAATATTTAATAAAAAAAATGTTTTTGCTATTTTCCTGCAATTCTATGCATTTTGCTATGGCTAATGCTGTTATTTTGCTCAAACATAATAACAAAATCAATACTGCTAAATGTATGGTTTTTGCCATTTTCACTTCTCCCTGACTGTCTAGCTTTTATTTTGGTGATTTGTTAGTTCTCAATGATTATATTTAAAAAACAAATACTGCGTGTTTTTCCATCCCGAAAGCAAATGTATTTTTACACTGTTTGGACATGGGTATCTTGAAAAAAAAAAACGTTTAGACGTCCTGCCCAATGATTTCAATGGCAGAAAAATCCCCGAAAAGAGGTTTAAAGATGTAATGTTTTGTAACTTCACAGGCTTACCGCACCATCAAAGGAGACAAAGAGCGATATCAGGAACGAATTAATGAAATTGCTTCCAGACCAAATAAGGTAGTGCCAGAACAACCAATCACAGAGGCCCCAGGTGAGAAGGTTTGATTCATAACACACATTGGCAGTCTAAAGTCACATCTGCATTTTTTGGTCTTTACATCTAAACAAAATTATTCGTGTGGTGTACATCTTGTCTTTCAGGCGAACAAGCTGCTGAAACTCCACAAGGTGAGAATTTTTAGTTGCTTGTCGATAACAATCCTGTCCCCAACCCTTATGTCATACATGTAGTCTCTCTGTTTTATGTAACAATGTGCATGATGGTATAACATTAGTGGTCAGGTGAGAATCATAAAAGGCTAAATTATGTTGCATAGTTCAGATTAAAGCAAAATTATTCTTCAATTTGACCCGGTGCGTTCTAGCTAGGCATTGAGCCTTTTTTTACGAGAAATTTTATAAACCCTTGTTCAAAACCTGGAATAAAGGATTATTTGTGGACTTTTCTTAAGAGGAAAAACATGTAAGCCTAGTTATACAGTGCATTTGGAAAGTATTCAGACCCCTTCACTTTTTCCAAATTTTGATACCATACAGCCTTATTCCAAAATGGATTCAATTGTCGCCCCCCCCCCCCCCCCCCCCCCACAAGCTACACATAATAATACCCCATAATGACAAAGCAAAAGCGGGTTTTTAGAAATGTTTGCGCATTTTGAGAGATATATATATATATATATATATATATATATATATATATATATATATATATATATATATATATATATATAAAAATGATTTTACATAAGTATTCAGATCCTTAATTCAGTACCTTTTTGGCAGCGATTACAGCCTCAAGTCTTTGGTATAAAGCTACAAGCTTGGCACACCTGTATTTGTGGAGTTTCTCCCATTCTTCTCTGCAGATCCTCTCAAGCTCTGTCAGGTTGGATGGGGAGCGTTGCTGCACAGCTATTTTCAGGTCTCTCTAGACATGTTCGATAGGGTTTCGGCTCTGGCTAGGGCACTCAAGGACATAGAGATTTGTCCCGAAGCCACTCCTGAGTTGCCTTGGCTGTGTGCTAAGTGTCGTTGTCTTGTTTGAAGGTGAACCTTTGTCCCAGTCTGAGGTCCTGAGCACTCGAAAGCAGGTTTTCATCCAGGATCTCTCTGTTCATCTTTCCCTCAATCCTGAATATTCTCCCAGTCCCAGCTGCTGAAAAACATCCCCACAGCATGATTCATCGTAGGGAGAGTGCCAGGTTTCCTCCAGATGTGACGCTTGGCATTCAGGCCAAAGGGTTAAATCGTGGTTACATCAGACCAGAGAATCTTGTTTCTCAGGTGCCTTTTGGCAAACTCCAAAGTGGGCTGTCATGTGTCTTCCGTCTGGCCACTCTACCTTAAAGGCGTGATTGGTGGAGTGCTGCAGAGATTGTCGTCCTTCTGGAAGGTTCTCAACAGAGGAGCTCTGTCAGTGACCATCGGGTTCTTGTTCACCCCCCTGACCAAGGTCCTTCTCCCATGATTGCTCGGTTTGGCCGGGCAGACAGCTCTAGGAAGAGTCTTGGTGGTTCCAAACTTCTTCCATTTAAGAATGCTGGAGGACACTTTGTTCTTGGGGATCTTCAATGCTGCAGAAATGTTTTGGTACCTTCCCCAGATATGTGCCTCAACACAATCCTGTCTCTGATGTCTACTGTCAATTCCTTCCACCTCATGGCTTGGTTTTTGCTCTGAGATACACTGTCAACTGTGGGACCGTATATAGACAGGTGTGTGCCTTTTTTCCAAATCATGTCACCACAGGTGGACTCCAAGTTGTAGAAACATCTTAAGGATAACACAACAGTGGCAAGCCTGATCACCGTCAACGATGAGACAGCCTATAGGGAGGAGGTCAAAGACCTATCAGTGTGGTGCCAGGCCAACAACCTCTCCCTCAATGTGAGCAAGACAAAGGAGATAATCGTGGACTACAGGAAAAGGAGGGGCGAACAGACCCCCATTAACACCTATGGGGCTGTAGTGGAGCGGGTCGAGAGTTTCAAGTTCTTTGGTGTCCCCATCACCAACAAATTATCATGGTGCAAACACACCAAGGCAGTTGTGAAGAGGGCACGACAACACCTTTTCCCCCTCAGGAGACTGAAAAGATTTTGCATGGGTCTCCAGATCCAAAAAAGTTGTACAGCTGCACCATCGCGAGCATCCTGACCGGTTGCATCACCGCCTGGTATGGCAACTGCTCGGTATCTTGACCGTAAGGCGCTACAGAGGGTAGTGCGAACGGCCCAGTACAACACTGGGGTCAAGCTTCCTGCCATCTAGGACCTATATACCAGGTGGTGTCAGGAAGGCCCCAAAAATTGTCAGACTCCAGTCACCCAAGTCATAGACTTCTCTCTGCTACCGCACGGCAAGCGGTACCAGAATGCCAGGTGTTGGTCCAAAAGGCCCCTTAACAGCTTCTACCCCCAAGCTATAAGTCTGCTGAACAGCTAATCAAATGGCCACCCCCCCCCCCCCCTTTGTTTTTACACTGCTGTTACTCGCTGTTTACCATCTATGCATAGTCACTTTACCCCCACCTACATTTACAAACTATCTCGATTAACCTGTGCCCCTGCACATTTACTCTGTACCGGGCTCCCTGTATATAGCTTTGTTAATGTTATGTAGTTCTACTGTTACTTTTTATTTTATTTATTCAATATTTTCTTAACTATTTCTTGAACTTCACTGTTGGTTAAGGGCTTCTAAAGTAAGCATTTCACCTGTTGTATTTGGCGCATGTGACAAATAACATTTGATTTGAGGATCAATGGCAACTGGATGCACCTGAGCTCAATTTAGAGTCTCATGGCAAAGGGTCTGCATACTTATGTAAATAAGGAATTTCTGTTTCTCATTTTGAATACATGAGCTACATGAGATAACAACCTGTTATCGCTTTGTCTTTATGGGTATTGTGTGTAGATTGATGAGAACATATTGTATTTATTCAATTTTAGAATAAGGCTGTAACGTAACAATGTGTAAAATGTCAAGGGGACTGAATACTTTCCGAATGTACTGTATATTTCATATTTATATGTTTATTGTCAAACTCTGGAAAAGCACCACTAGGGGGCATGGATTCTTATGTTGGATATTGTTTTAATTTACATGGATGGTTCGGTTTTTATTTGTGACTTTTCAGATTTTAAAGTTTGGTGGGCAGAGCAAGATTTCACTGAAAACATGAATACTCTATAAAGCAGTTACCCCTGGCATCACACCAATGTCACTTCTGTTTGCAACACTAATTTGGCTGTTATTAATAGTTTGTAAATTGTGTGTTCAAAGTAAAGCTAACACATGAAAACCTATAGTTTTGTCTACCAACCTACCATGCTTCTGCTTTCCATTTGTTCAACCTCGTCATTGTCTATCATCTTGCACTTACCAGGCTGCCTTTAGCTTTGCTGAGCTTGATCCTTTAAGTTTGGTCAATTATATGTCCCTTAACTGTTGCAGCAGGGTAGAAGGCCTTTAGCTATACATATATGTGTTGAGTTTGCATGTGATCTCTCACCATGAAGAGACCTCTGTGCAGGGTTCGGTCTCTGAACCTATAGCGGCTGAGAGCTCGGAGAGCGGCTGAGAGCGAGGTGTCACTTTCAGCTATGGAGGAGAGCTCCCCACCTCCAGAGGAACCCGCCCCCTGTGAAACAACGGAACTATCTACAAGTTCTATAGAATAGATAGCTATTTATATACTTATATTCCTCCATCACGTCTGGAACTTCCAAACGCATTCACACCCCATTATGTGTATAGCGATGCTTAAGTTCAGAGACTGAGAACTAGCTTATCTAGTTGCCTGTCCTGAGTGTTGCATGGGGCCGGTTTCTGGTCAAACATCTTCTATCTGTGGCATGTGACAATTTCTCTGTTTTAACGCCCTCTTCAAGTGGCTCACCTCCCGTCAGCACATTTCCCTGTTGTCTACTTTGTTCCTATTCTGCAAAATGTTTTGTCTTCTCAAACTTGGATCAACTTTCTGGGTGCAATGTGTACTCATCCAATCTTGTTTTGTGACAGCACATGTGTTCTGGAACTACACTCACATGCCCCACCATACCATGTCCTTGAATGTAATGTGTACTATTTCAAACGTATAGCTAGGATTGTGGTAATTGGATGGGACATGTTGGTGGGGGCATCGTCATTGGAGTTTGTTGGTTGACAATACCTAGCCCACAGGTCCATGATTATGAATGGATCTCCTCCTGTCTCACATTTTCTGTATCAATCAAACTTTAATAAGTTTGATTTGAATAGTTTACCATCTTGACTAACACCACAGCCTTTCCAATCTCTGCTTCTTTTCCCGTTATAACTACTAGATGTTATGGGAATGTTCTGTTTTTTTTTTTTATTACATATTGTTGAAAATGAATTTTGTGTGTTATTGCATTATGTTTTGCCTTAATGTTCTGGTTGTGTTAATTGAGGGAGGCAGATCCCACCTTTACAGTTAACTCCTCTATGAAGTCCGTTAAGCTGCCTACGTCATATCAAATGGAGAAGAGCTAAAACCAGTGAAGCACATTTTCAAGCGTTGTGTTTTTGTACCACTCCCCTTAACCTTTACGGTCATGCCTACTAACAGAGATTGCACCTGTTACGGAAGATGCTCCTGTGGAAACTCCGGAAGTAACCCCTATTGTCGAAGGTGAGGGTGATGGCTTAAAGTTGCTAGAAGAATACTCCCCATTTTAGTCAAATCAATGCTTGGCCTGTAAGTATCATAGACCCCCAGAACTTTTTTAAAGAATGTTGGTCAAATACACAGAAGTGTCCCCTGAAGTTGCTGCAGTGGAACAAGAGGATCCTCCCACCACACCAGAGGCTGAGATTGGTAAGGCATGGTTGCATGGATGAAGAAAGCAGGCCTTCCACTCCTGTAGGTTTTTGATGTGGAGTTCACCCTATAATCATGGACTATGGATTAACCTCAACAGCACCTGAATCGGTGGTAGAACCAGCTCCTGAAGAATCAGTAGGGACGCCTGATGCTGATCCAGTAGTTAAGAGTGGTAAGATCTGACTTCGTGGAATAAATCATTGTTCATTTTTATTTTAGTTGAAATAGAGTTAATAATAATTTAGGACCCATGCTAACAGAAGCAGCACTTGTAGCTAGATCTGTCTCAGAAGAAGCAGTGGAGCAGCCAAGTGCACCAGCTCTGATTGGTAAGAGCTTTGGCCAATGAAGATGAAGTCTTTATTTATTTTTTGTGAAGTCACTACTAGCATAATGAATAAGCCGTTACATTTTTAAAATGCCATTGTGCTAAACAGAACCTTCAGTGGAACTGTCCCCCGTAGAGGTTACAGAAGAGCCTCCTGCTCCCGTTGTGAAGAGTGGTAAGCACTCAGACCAGTGTATGGGAAAATGATCCCATATTTTTCAATGATCAAAATAGATTTTTCAGATTTTTTTCCCAATTGCCTAACGCTTCGGTTATACTAACAGAACCAACACCAGTAGCAGGAAGCCTTCCTGCAGAAACAGCGGAGCCGCAAACTACGACAGAGACAGAGAGTGGTAAGACCTGAGTCCAACCTCTGCTGGAGTGGGGGGGGGGGGGGGCAGACAGACAACACAGCACGATGGGTTTTTCTGTAAACACGATATGGTTACTTCCAACACATCTCCTTTTTATTTCTTTATTCATTTTCTGTTTATGGTTACGTTTTCATTTTCTCCTTCCCAGTTAAGGTTACTCGTTGTCTATGTTTGGGTCCTGTTTATGCTAAGTGATAAAGCTCTCACATGGATGGATAACAATTTAACTTTTTTTGTTTTCCCTTAACTCCATTTGAATCTCCTTTCCTTTTTAAGGTTACTTGTGCAATGGTCATTGTACGGCTAAATGATAATCTCCTACACATGGTTCTGGTGTTTTTAGACTTGAGGTTTTCTATTGTACAGCAGGATGGAGCATGCTTGGGGTCTACCTCTGAGTCCACAGTATCAGACCAGGCAGTGATTTTACCTATTTGCTGTCCCAGCTGCGGAACCTGCAACTGTTGCACCTGCTGAGGTCCCTGCACCTACCCCTGTAGAGTTTCCCTCACACGCCCCCTACCTCTTGATTGGCGGAGGCACGGCCTCCTTCGCTGCAGCACGCTCCATCAGGGCCAGGGACCCAGGAGCCAGGGTTAGTGGGCCTCTCTGTTGTTGATCTATGGAGTGACCAAGAACTTAGCAAGCTGTGTTATGATAGCAGGCTCATTATGGTATACGTTTTGCAGAGTAATTGCAGTCCTACCTCATGTTGATTTCTTTAGACCATAACTAATCTATTTTTCTTTTGACATCTGTCCACAGGTGTTGATTATCACTGATGAACCAGACCTTCCATACATGAGGCCTCCTCTCTCCAAGGAGCTGTGGTTCTCTGATGACCCCAGTGTGGTTGACACCCTGCGCTTCAAACAGTGGAATGGCAAGGAGAGGAGGTGTGTGTGTGTGTGTGCTCACATGTTAACAGAACACAATCAACATGTGCAATATTCTTGTATTAATGCATGTTTATTTCTGGTTTTCAGCATCTACTTCCAGCCTCCCTCATTCTATGTTAGTCCTCAGGATTTGGAGAAAGTGGAGAATGGAGGAGTGGCTGTGCTCACTGGGAAAAAGGTTGGTGCTTGTTTGTTTTTATAGCATTCTGGTCTTGAGCTATATTCTATATAATTGAAGAATTTGCTTACATTTCATTAGTTATACTATCTTTTCCAAACTTATTCCGATTTAGTAAAAGGATTTATCAAACTTTCTTGGAGATTGCAATGGACAGCACTCCAAGGATAATCTTTAATAATTAAATTATTGGTGAATGATTTATTGGTGAATAAATTATTAAACCGTATCCTTAGAGTGCTGTCCATTTCACTCAATGTATTTTACTAATGCGAATCCAGCACCCAACCTCCATGAAGAATAATCTGTGAGTGATGAGCATGTTGTCCTAATATCACATTTTTATCAAACCTTCCCTAATCTTCTTCAGGTGGTGCACATGGACGTGAGGGGCAACAAAGTGACACTGAGTGACGACACAGAGATCTCCTATGATAAGTGCCTGATTGCCACAGGTAAACCATGGTGAAAATCCAGTTTATTGAGCGCATCCTGTTTAGCTTCTGACTTGGGTGCGACATTCACAACAGGCTAGGACTGAGCAGTAATTAATATGAGCTTTTTTCTTAAGGTGGAATCCCAAGGAATCTGCAAGTGATTGAGCGAGCTGGAGAAGAGGTGACAAAGAGGACTACACTGTTTAGAAAGGTAAACACATTGCCTATAGAATCAATGTTTTAAAAGGTGTGGGCAGAAGCCACAAGATGATGATTCATTAATTTGGTGTTTGGTACCATTGACATGACAACAAAACATGCTGAAGCTAGGTCCTTTACAATGTTAGGAAGGGGCAATTATTTTAGTCATCTTCAGGGACTTCCAGGTCATAACTTAGACATGTTCCATCTGTAAGGAGAGCCACCAGGGAGAGCCTTTGTGCTTGATTGATGCGATCTGGTGTTAATGCATCACAAGCCTGGGGGCTCTATTTTTCGGACTGGAGTTAAGGTGGCGCTAGTGTCAAACGCACGTTAGTTTTTCCATGACGAAATTGCAAACAGTTGCGCTGGCATTTTCCAGCCTTAACGCCAGGTTTGGCAATTTACCTGTCTTATATTAGCTCAGTTGGGCAGGGTGAAAATATGAGCGGTGTCCTTAAGTGCTAATTTCAGGCAGTACTGATGGGGATATTTAAGACCTACCAAATGCTGTTTTTTTTATTGATAACGCAATTGGTTATGGCATGAATTTTGACCTCAAACGCAGCCTATCTAGCCAAGAAGCACAATGCCCATATGAACATGGAACAAGAGTAGGCTAATGTGCTTTTGGTGCCTCTGTATACTTTGTATTTAGAAATACAAAGTAGTCAAGACTGTCGATAAAGGGTTTGGCTTCTGAGACAGCTTGGAAATAAATCTTCATCAAAGCTTTCTTAAAATATCAAGTTTGAGAGGAGTAAAACTGAGCTGACACCTTTTTATCTATGCATTGTAGGCAGGCCCACATTATTTTAGTCATGTAGGTCCCGTTTTGGACGTGCGTAAAACCCCCTCCATGATGCAGGCTACATGTCTATGCCTGTCATGAAACGAGAGATGAGAACCTTGGTGAATACCGGTGAACCTCGTATTTAGAAGTGATCTGTAACCTGTAAAAATGGCTGGTTTTCCTGTTTCATACGTTAAAAACCCAATCCCTCCCTTAGGCCTAATATAATGAAGGCTGGTTCAACAGCAATGCCTGTATTTTTAACCTGTTGATTTTTATGATATCTTTACATTTATTGTTTAAAAAAACAACATATTGCTTTTTCATTTAATTTTATTACAACCAAACTTGTTAGAGTAATTGACCTTCCTGGTTTTATGTTGACCATGTCCATAGCGCTCTTGTAATGCAACTTCTGGAGATCTGACCTGTAAGATGGTTCCGATTATGGTCATTAAAAAAACAGGCATATTTGGGAGCAGTAAAATGACATTATCCTTTGCTATTTATATTGGATCTTTGTCCAGCTACTGTGAAAAGGATAAGTGTTAAACTCTCCATAGTCTGTCATTTTAATATTATATGCCCACAAGGAGAAATGATGGTGCCTGTAAGTGACAGCCTATTTAAAACAGGTTGTTTTGTTTAGAACTTGTTTAGAATTATTCCTTCTCTATTTAGGCCTTTATCAATAATGAATTTACAGTAGGCCTAGCCCCTATATCAGTGTGAATGTAATTTACAGTAGGCCCGGCCCCTATATCAGTGTGAATGTAATTTACAGTAGGCCCGGCCCCTATATCAGTGTGAATGCTATTGAAGCCATGCAATTACTTAGAACAATGGACTGCAAATGGGTTCAAGTTAACCTATTTGTCAAAGATGGGTCTACATTTAACAAACTATAACGGACTAACATTGGAGTTGATTCCAAGGCAATACAGAACTTGAAGCAACCACGTATCGCCACACCCACAAATAGTTTTATTCATCAAAACCTAGCCCTTTCGTGCCAACGCCAGCAAGTGCACCGATAACTGTGATGGTGAAATTAGTAAAAATATTTCTGACACCCCTGAACCTATAGCGCTACCCTGCACTTCGATTTACCATTGCGTTAGGTTTGTTACAATGGAGCCCTGAGTTATGTCATGTACTTCCTGTTTTGCGTAAAACTATAGTGATGTCGATCATTCAAAATAAAATGGTTTAAGATAAGTGCCAGCAAGTATGTTTTTCTGACAGGGAATACTTGTAGTTACTTGCTATCATTGACAGGGAATACTTGATATCATCCCTAGGTTGAAGATTTCAAAGCTTTGGATAAGGTCTCCAGAGACACCAAATCCATCACCATCATTGGAGGAGGTTTCTTGGGGAGTGAGCTGGCCTGTGCCCTGGGCAGGAGATGTAAGTTAAGTAGGCTGACCCCATTTTGTCCACTGCTCGATTGTTTGGTTGATAGGCTATTGGTCGACCAAGATTTCATAGTGTACAAGGCACCTGTCACAGTGGACTTATCCATTGGGGAGACCGTGGAGATGGCACAATCCATCAGTCTCATACATGTGAAACTAAAATTGTATATGGTGGTTATATTATGTGAGAATGTTGGTGCAACACAAATAAAATATAATTTTATAACAAATGCGCTTTCTCCTGCGTTGGATAGTGGTCGCTGTCCGCAATTCTGAAACACATTAGTGCGCTGTTGAATTGGCGCCATTTCCTAGACCATGTTGCTATGTGCATAATAACAAAGTTAACCAGCATATTGATGTTGAGAACAATGCAGCAGCAGAGTTGGGAGATGAGAAAACAGCCCTTGTCTTAAGAAAAGTGAGGAGAGAGGAAAACACAATTTAATTAGTTTATAATCAATTGCCTAACTGTTAAATGTGCCTTGTTTTATAAATCATTTCTATATACAGTGCATTTGGAAAGTATTCCTACCCCTTTTTCCACATTGTTACTTTACAGCCTTGTTCTAAAATTGATTAAATATTTGTTTTCTCATTACAGTACCTCATAATGACAAAGCAAAAACAGGTTTTTAGAAATGTTGCAAATGTCAAAAATAAATAAATATTTAAATATCGTATTGAGACCCTTTGCTATAAGACTCGAAATTGAGCTCAGGTGCATCCTGTTTCCATTGATCACCCTTGAAATGTTTCTACAACTTGATTGGAGTCCACCAGCAATACATTTAATTGATTGGACATGATTTGGACAGGCACACACCTGTCCCTCAGTTGACCATGAATGTCAAAACAAAAACGAAGTCATGAGGTCGAAAAAATTGTCCGTAAAGCGCGGAGATGGGATTGTGTCGAGGCACAGATCTGGGGAGGTAACAAAAAATGTCTACAGTGTTGAAGGTCCCCAAGAACACAGTGACCTCCTCCATTCTTAAATGGAAGAAGTTTAGAACCACCAAGACTCTTCCTATAGCTGGCCACCCAGCCAAACTGAGCAATCGAGGGAGAAGGGCCTTGGTCAGAGAGGTGACTAAGAAGTTCCTCTGTGGAGATTGGAGACCCTTCCAGAAGGACAACCATCTCTGCAGCACTCAACCAGTCATGTCTTTATGGTAGTGGCCAGACTGAAGCCACTCCTCAGTAAAAGGTCTGATGAAACCAAGATTGAACCTTTGGCCTGAATGCGAAGCGTTATGTCTGGAGGAAAGCTGGCACCATCCCTACGGTCAAGCATGGTGCTGTGGGGATGTTTTGCAGGGACTGGGAGACTAGTCAGGATCGAGGGAAAGATGAACGGAGTACAGACATCCTTGATGAAAACCTACTCCAGAGTGCTCAGGACCTCAGACTGTGACAAAGGTTCACCTTCCACGAGGACAATGACCCTAAGCACACAGCCAAGACAACAAAGGAGTGGCTTTGGGACAAGTCTCTGAATGTCCTTGAGTGGCCCAGCTAAGAGCCCGGACTTGAACCCGATCGAACATCTCTGGAGAGACCTGAAAAAAGCTGTGCAGCAAGCTCTCCATCCAACCTGATAGAGCTTGAGAGGATCTGCAGAGAAGAATGGGAGAAACTCCCCAAATACAGTTGTGCCAAGCTTTCGGTATTATATGGGGTGGCAGGTAGCCTAGTGGTTAGAGCACTGGGCCAGTAACCGAAAGTAATCTAGTAACCTAGATCGAATCCCTGAGCTGACAAGGTAAAAATCTGTCGTTCTGAACAATGCAGTTAACCCACTGTTCCTAGGCCGTCATTGTAAATAAGAATTTGTTCTTTAACTGACTTGCCTGGTTAAATAAAGGTAAAAAAACATATTAAAAAAACAAGACTCGAGGCTGTAATCATGTCCAAAGGTGCTTCAACAAAGTACTGAGTGGTCTGAATACATAAGGAAATGTGATATTTCAGTTTTTGTATTTTTTTTAAGTAAATGTGCAAGTGTTTTTAAACCTGTAAACCTGTTTTTGCTTTGTCATTATGAGGTGTGTAGATTGATGAAGAAATAAAACGATTTAATACATTTTAGAATAAGGCTGTAACAAAATGTCAAAAGTAAAGGGGTCTGAATACTTCCCGAATGCACTGTATCTACAGAAATAAGACGCATCCTGTTTGGGTGCTTGTTTAATAGCCTACTGATTCCGTGAGCACCAAGCCTCATGCAACAATTTCACAAATGTGGCTGTTTTTTAATCTTTGCAATGCTGTAATAAAGGCTTTATACTTTTTTTCGTTGGACCATGGTATTATTGTTATTTAGTGTTTACGCTGTTCCAAATGGTCAAATTATGTTTATTATGATAACCCTCCTTTTTCCTTTATCTCCTTATTGGTATTATTACTATTATGATGATCAATAAGTAATGTTATTACTAGGTTTACTAGCCTTGTATTCCATCATCGAGCTATAGCCTAAGAGCACGTCCTGTTTAGTCTTAATAGCTTTATTTTATTTTTTCATTTCAGCTTTATTTAACCAGGTAAGCTAGTTGAGAACAAGTTCTCATTTGCAACTGCGACCTGGCCAAGATAAAGCATAGCAGTTCGACACATACAACAACACAGAGTTACACATGGAATGAACAAAACATACAGTCAATAATACAGTAGGGAAAAAAGTATATATACAGTGAGTGCAAATAAGGTCAAAAATATTTTCAAACATGTGTTTTTCCAATTAATTTGACACTATTACTGAACCAATATTCACCACAGTGAAATGCCCCTTTTTGTAATGTGTCTCTGTCCGTCCTTCTCCCAGCTGCTGATTCTGACCTGGAGGTAATCCAGATGTTCCCTGAGAAGGGCAACATGGGAAAGGTGCTGCCGGAGTATCTAAGCAACTGGACAACAGCCAAAGTCAAGAGCGGTAAGAAGGGGAAACCTCTTTAATCTCTATTACTTGTATGTTTCACTAATGGACTGTATATGGCAGTTTCTTCTCCCCTGTGGAAATGACTGAGGCAGCCATTGCCAACCTTGCCTGGTTGATACTTCTTTTAAGTAAGTTATTTATACCGAAATTCATCTTTCACCTTTTACAGAGGGAGTGGCGGTCATCACAGAAGCGTTGGTAAAAGCTGTGAGCTTCAAAGATGGTAAAGTGGAGATCAAACTGAAGGATGGTCGTGTGGTGAAGACGGACCATATTGTTGCAGCTGTTGGGCTGGAGCCCAGCGTAGAGCTGGCCAAGTCAGCAGGTCTGGAGGTAGACTCTGACTTTGGGGGCTTTCGGGTCAACGCAGAACTGCAGGCTAGGTCCAATATATGGGTGGTAAGTGCAAATTCAAGTGGTTGTCTTCGGCTCCTACTTCATTTTCTTCTGAAAGGTCAATTCTCAGTAAAGAAGAGCTCCCCCATTGAAAGATTGAGAACATCTCATAAGATATGCATCCTTTACTCTCATTCTCAAGCACAAGGAAACTATAAACTAAAAAGTGTGGTCATTTATTACCGATGTATCATGACTATGTAGGCCACTGTTGTGATCCTTTGTGTCCTCTGTTTACAGGCAGGTGATGCAGCGTGCTTCTATGACATCAGACTGGGCCGCAGGCGAGTGGAGCACCATGACCATGCAGTCGTGAGTGGCCGGCTGGCCGGAGAGAACATGACGGGAGCCAATAAGCCCTACTGGCATCAGTCCATGTTCTGGTACGAGTCATATCATTCAGTTTCCTTGTCACTAGTCGTCAGTGGCTCCCTCTCCTCTAACCTTGTATCTCATGTCCTATTTTGTCCCACAGGAGTGACCTGGGGCCTGATGTAGGCTATGAGGCCATTGGGATAGTAGACAGTAGCCTTCCAACGGTTGGAGTATTTGCCAAAGCCACTGCTAAGGACACCCCCAAAGCTGCCACAGAGAAGTCAGGTATAACCATCCACATTATACTGATTTACAGTCAACATAATTGTCAGATTCCAGCCACCCAAGTTATAGACTGTTTTCTCTGCTACTACACTGCAAGTGGTACCGATACACCAAGTCTGGAACCAACAGGACCCTGAAGAGCTTCTACCCCCAAGCCATAAGACAGCTAAATAGTTAGTTAAATAGCTACCCGGACTATCTGCATTGACCCTTTTTGCATTAACTCTTTTGACTCATAACATACGTTGTTGCTACTGTTTATTATCTATCCTGTTGCCTAGTCACTTTACACCTACCTATATGTACATATCTACCTCTTACCTTGCACAATGACTTGGTACTATTACCCTGTGTATATAGCCAAGTTATCGTTGCTCATTGTGTAATCATTCCTCGCGGTATCATTTTTAAATTTTTTCATCTCTGCATTGTTGGGAAGGGCCTGTAAGTAAGCATTTCACTGTTAGTCTACACCTGTTGTTTACAAAGCATGTGCCGACAACTATTTGATTCTACATAAGGACCTCTGTTTTACAAATCAACTCAACTTTTAAACCCCCCCCCCAACAATTGTTTTAAAGACAGACTGAGCGTCTTTCCTATCCCGATAGGAACTGGAATCCGTTCGGAGAGTGAGACTGAGGGGACGGCCAGTAGCCCTGTAGCCTCCTCCACCCCTGAACCCCCTCCAGTACTCGAGCAGAAGGACAACTACGGGAAAGGAGTGATCTTCTATCTGCGAGACAAAGTGGTGGTGGGCATTATCCTGTGGAACGTGTTCAACAGAATGCCCGTTGCAAGGAAGGTGAGAACTGTCACAAATATCAGAGGATACATATTTTCTCTGTTCTTTAACCCGCTCCATGTCACTTAAGTGATGTTGAACGCAGTTAAATATAGACTGCTTTGCATTCTTGTCTTTGCAGATCATCAAAGATGGAGAGGAACATGCCGATCTGAATGAAGTGGCTAAGCTCTTCAACATTCACGACGACTGAGTCTTCTCTCCTCTGGGGAGGCTGAGCCTATGCTGGGAGAGACGTGTGCTGTCACTACTCATAAAGGCTTTGAACTTTCACAGTCATCGCCAGGCTTTGGCAGACCCCACTATGATGATGCACTTGAAAAGGGAGAATCTCTGGACACAAATCTACTCTGTACATTTTAATGTCGCTGGAATATTGTCATGTTTGTAATTTCTATCACATGCATGTTTTTTTCTTGTTTTCTATTCAAGATAGTGAGTAGAAATATTCCCAATGTCGATCAGTCTAATCATTCTATATAGAATGAATGCCGCCCCCATATCCCCAGATCTATTCTGTTGCGTTTTGTGATCAAGGTGAAATTGTCCATCCCGGGAATACAGGTGACGGTGTGCAAGCCTGACAACATACTGGTACATAGAGGTTGTTTTTCAGTGTGATCAGAGCAGCTCCTATTGTTAAAGGCTGCAATAAACATGTTTTTAAATTGAAATTATCCTACCATTTGCATTTTTATTTCCTAAGATGTTATCACTCCGTTATGAGAACTGGTTCTGATATGGACTGTAAGCACTAAAGTCCCTTGATACATTTCCAAGAGAACTTGTATTATAACATGGTTTCACATTGTTTAAATGTTGGTAATTAAATCATACAAGCTCAAATATGGAGTCTCTTATGCAGTGGCTTACCATGTTGAGACTGTTTTGTTGAACAAAAGATCCATTCCCAACAGTCACTGCTCACCTGCCTGCACTGCTCCCACAGACTGTTCCTGTCCTGGGAGCTCTCAGGTTAGTGCCATGGCTCTCCTCAGAGTGGAGGGGAACAGGCAGTCCTGCTCCAAGGGCGCCTGACCTGTGGGCTACAGCATACAGAACCACTCACTGGGAAAGTAGGTCTGCAGTATAACTTTATACTCTACAGAAGGCTGCCACATTAAAATTAAAGCTGGCCTACTTAACCACTATGGAACTGGAACTGTTTTTACATGCAGAAAACTTGCATGATTTTAAAGACATTTTTTTCTCTCCCAATCTGCTGACACTGGCTCTTAAACACCTCCCTGTGGGAAGGCGGGAAAGTTTTTACAGATGTGAAGGAACTGTCTTAACACGTGTGAGGTACAGCTAGCATCGCTTTTGCTAAGATAGTCTGCCATAGGCATAATTATTAAAAGTAATGTGTGAAATGTATTGCCGCTTTATGTCTGACTGTTACTACTGAGTTCCTCCAAAGGTGTGATTAATTTATCTAGGTGTTGAAAGAGACAAGTAATTAACCTGTGAACAGAAAACGTATCCCTTCGAGGGATAGTTTAATTAACTAGTCGAGAGAACTTCTCATGAGAAAGAAATATACAAAATGTCTTTCCCTTTTGTATTGTACACTTTGAAAGTACTTTCCTTTTGATAACAATGTTGTGCCCTTTATTCTTTAATTTGTCTGCTTAACTGCCTTGAGTGCCCCTCTTCATTCTTGAATATTTCAAAATCCTTTTACCAATTAATGTTTATTTAATACATTCTTGAAATTAATTATTTTAATAATGGAGGTAGACTTGTATCTAGAAATATACTTAATAAAAATATAAATGCAATAATTTCAAAGATTTTACTGAGTTACAGTTCATATAAGGAAATCAGTCAATTGAAATAAATTAATTAGGCCCTAATCTATGGATTTCACATGACTGGGCAGGGATGCAGCCATTGGTGGACCTTGGAGGGCATAGGCCCACCCACTGGGGAGCCAGGCACAGCCAATCAGAAGGAGTGTTTCCCCATAAAAGGGTTTTATTACAGACACAAATACTCCTCAGAAATACCCCCCATGTGGTCTGCGGTTGTGAGGCCGTTTGTACGTATTGCCAAATTCTCTAAAATGACGTTGGAGGGGGCTTATGGTAGAGAAATTAACATTCAATTCTCTAGCAACAGCTCTTGTTGACATTCCTTCAGTCAGCATGCCAATTACACGCTCCCTTAACTTAAGATCTGTGGCATTGTGTTGTGTGGAAAAACTGCACATCTTAAAGTGGCAATTTATTGTCCCCCAGCACAAGGTGCACCTATGTAATGGCCATGCTGTTTAATCAGCTTCTTGATATGCCACACCTATCAAGGTCGATGGATTATCTTGGCAAAGGAGAAATGCTCACTAACAGGGATATAAACAAATTTGTGCACAACATTTGAGAGAAATATGCGCATATGGAACATTTCTGGGATTTATTTTTTCAGCTCATGAAACATGGGACCAACACTACATGTTGCGTTTAAATTTTGTTCAGTGAATATATATTTGGGGAATGTATGTCCATGTTCTCTGTTACTGTGTTTTTCTTTTTAGGTGAAAAAAGGTATTTATTTAATAGAAAATGCCTTGACTGTGGATCCAAACTGTTTATGAAAGTCTAAAGCCATCATAAGATTAAGTCTCAAAATATTGGAACTTTAAAGACTCACTGACTAAAAAATTTATAAAAAAAAGGTCTCAAATGCTGCCGTCTCTTTAAATATTCCTGCTGTAATTCCTGGAGCATGCATTTGGCTATGGAAAAGACATAAAGCTTGTGGGTCTTCAACACAAAAAAATCACATGGCAAAACTTCCCCAGACCTTGAATTATAGACCAGCATCATCTTGGATGTTACACCTGCAGAGAGCCGGAGGCTCAGGGGGCTCGATATGGATTTGTCTGGGTAGAGGAGCAACACCATGTTTCTCAGCCTAGATTCACAGACTCTTCACTGAGTTATATGCCTCGAAACATTTCTTCATCCATTTGTATTTTATACATAGAGCTGTTAGCAGAGAATGATTTCACTAGTCCTGTGGATGGTATGGGTCTCCTCGGTCTGCTTTCTACAATGCAGGTAAGATACATAATTGTCTTGCCTTTTGGCTTAGTAAGTACTTATTGTTTTATTATAGCCTGTGGTTGTATGAGTAAAACTAAAAGGAGACTAAGAAAAATGAAAATGTTGTTTCAATGTGCATTTGTGCAAACTGAAGAAATAGAGATCTGCTACTTTTGAAGTGAGAAGTTGTTCCATGGGAAATGTACAATGTTTTCCCAATTATATGAAAATCACAGAGAAATAAAATCATTTTTTTCACCTTGAAAGGTTCATATGTTCTACAAGATATTATATTTTTTAAATGTGCCTAAAAATAATACATGTATAATAGATATTAAATAGATTTTGATGAGCTAATCATGTTTTACATTGCATTTTGTAAAATAATTACCAATAACTGTAGGATATTTATTTGGACTGTATACTAAAAGGTGTATGACGTAGTTATTCCTCCAAATTTTGCAGACTTTTACCCTGTATTAAATATTTATTCATAAACAACTCTACATTTAGCTTAACAAATGTATACGATTCTGCTGTTAGTCTAATGCATTGGGACTAGACCGTAGAAGTCCTACGCTTAAAGTAGGATCATCTATGAAAGAAAACCGCTGATAGAGGGATTTGGAATGTTGATGATTTGGAATGTTGGGAAAGACACAGTGGAGAGATGATTTTGTCCAGGGATTAGATATACGCAGTCTACATAAAGGAGAAAGCTACATGACCAGTGTGTGTACTAAAATCAATATAAAATACCAATTCAAATACCATCTCTTAATTGTAATACATGAATATTCCAATTTTATTACAAAAAATAGTCACTACTTTACTGCTTGTGGCTGATTACAAAGAAATAGTAATTACAAAAAGCATATATCGTCCCTACCATTCTTATTCCCACCTTATATTTTCAAAGAAATATGTTTTTGCAGCATCTCACTTGTTCTATCACATCCATTTATTATGACCGTCTGAAACTGTAGTTGCCCATCAGTTCCAGATAATACTACTCCTGACATTCCTCTCACAGTTTGCTCCTCTTCCTCCCCTCTGGTAGGCCTGGGTCCTGTAAGGAGATGAAGCTACCTAGCAGGGTAGGGAAGGCCCCTTCCCCATCTGACTTTCTGGATAAACTCATGGGAAGGACATCTGGATATGACGCCCGCATTAGACCCAACTTCAAAGGTATAATGCAGTACATTGTAGATTATAAAACAATACATATACAGTCATACACATTATGATACAGTACAGTAAAGCCTAAACAGGTGGCTGTAGTACAGTAGCTTTAAATAATATATTTAAGATACAATTGGATATAAATCTGAAAGATTTCCACTTTCATATTTTAATGATTTATTTTGATACTTAAAGCCGGAATTACTCAGAGCATTTGTTTTTGGTTAGAAAAGTGTCATTTTGCGTGTATGTTAACCCACAGACCTTGGGCTCTATTAAATCCGCATCGCAGAAGTTCAGCCTTAAAGTGTGATTGAAATGTAAAGGCAATATTCCCGCTTTAGTGGAGACTGCATTCACAGTATATGCTGCATGTCAGCTCAATCGGAAATTACCTTAAAATGTTATCTCGGGATCAGAATGAATAGAGCCCCAGAGTTCAGTCTGTTTCTCCACAGCCAGCGAAGCCAGCAGATTCCCTCTGACATAGTTCCTCTTTATTTCTCAAGGGTCAAATCTCATCATATATATTTTATACTTGCTGCACATCACTGAAATATGCCAGTGAATGCAATGCAAAGTAACTCCATGCTGATTGTCTATAAATACACACATTTAATTAAAGTAGAATCAATAAATTATACCCTCTTAGGAAATTAGATTATTAAATATTTATGATGTCAGTAGTTGAGAGATGCAATGTACTAATGGGAGCATATTGGAAACGACAACCATTTTATCCTGTCTGTTTGTGATTACTCAATCTAATACAAGACAGCTTGCCACATTATAAACTGTGTAAACACATCCACCGCTGTGCAGTCAATCATCTCTAAAATGAAAGGCCACCACCTTCTCCCTACATCCCTACTCAAAACCTGCTCATCAAGCCTGCTTATGTTTCTCATCACCCTGATCAACAAGTCCCTGCTGACTGGAGAGGTACAGTACCACCAAACTTCAAAACAGCTGCAGTCACCCCGTTACTGAAGAAACCCAACCTTGACCAGCACATCCTATCCAACTACAGGCCCATCTCCAACCTCCCCTTCCTATCAAAAGTACTGGAGAAAGTGGTTGCAAACCAACTTCAATCTCATCTGTCCTCTAATCAGTTGTAAAAGTTTTTCCAATCTGACTTCTGGCCCTTGCACAGCACCTTGAACAGCTCTGATTAAAGTTACCAATGACCTGCTGATGGCTGCTGATTCTGGATCTCCTAGCATCCTCCTCCTCTTAGATCTCAGTGCTGCTTTTGACTCTGTACACCACATCATGCTCCTGTGGCATCTCAGAGAACACACTGCTGTCTCTGGAACAGCTCTGAACTGGTTCTCCTCTGACCTCTTCCAATAGGTTATACCATCACTCTCCCAGACAGATGCATAGAAATTCATCCACGCCTTCTTCTCTCAGAATGACTACGGCAATGCGCTGTTTGGGGGCTTCCTAGCCAAATCACTACAGGGGATCCAACTAATCCAGAACAGTGCTGCCCAGGGTCCTGACCAGGACCAAGAAGTCAGACCATATCACCCCGATCCTGGTCCAACTCCACTGACTACCGGTCAACTACAGGATTGACTTCAAAATGGTCATGCTTGTATTTAAAGCCCAGCGACCTCATCTCAATCAGCGAGCCACCTTGCATTCTCTGCTCCAGCCACTCCCTACTGCTTCAAGTCCTCAAGACACGTCTCCGAACTATGGGGGACCGACCCTTCTGGTTCCTTGCCCCTCGCCTATTGAATGCTCTCCCTGGCCATCTGAGAGTTGCACCATCACTCTGAACTTTTAAAACGGGCCTTAAGACCTTAATTAAAGACTGAATTTTTCATAGTCCCAATCTAAAATTTATTTAGCACCCAGCACACTATTGCTGTTTCATCTGCCTTGATTCTAAATGCATGTTGTTTTTATTGTATATATACAGTATACAGTATCAAAAATAACTCTAATGAAAAGCTTTATACAAATGTATTATTATTATACTGAACAAAAATATAAACGCAACAATTTTATAGTTACAATTCATATAAGGAATTCAGTCAATTGAAATTAATTAATTAATTAGCCCCTAATCGATGGATTTCACATGACTGGGCAGGGGCACAGCCATAGGTGGACCTGGGAGGGCATAGGCCCATTCACTTGGGAGCCAGGCCCACCCACTGGGGAGCCAGGCCCAGCCAATCAGAATGAGTTTTTCCCCCGACAAAAGGGCTTTATTTACGACAGAAATACTCCTCAGTTTCATCAGCTGTCTGAGTGGCTGGTCTCAGACGATCCTGCAGGTGAACAAGCTGGATGTAGAGGTCCTGGGCTGGCGTAGTTACACGTGGTCTGCAGTTGTGAGGCCAGTTGAACGTACTGCCAAATTCTCTAAAATGACATTGGAGGCAGCTTATGGTAGAGAAATGAACATTCAATTCTCTGGCAACAACTCTGGTGGACATTCCAACAGTCAGCATGCCAATTGCACAATTCCTTAAAACTTGAGATCTGTGGCATTGGGTTGTGTGACAAAACTGAACATTTTAGATATTTTTTATTTCACCTTAATTTAACCAGGTAAGCAAGTTGAGAACAAGTTCTCATTTACAACTGCGACCTGGCCAAGATAAAGCAAAGCAGTGCGACACTAACAACATCACAGAGTTACACATGAAATAAACAAGCGTACAGTCAATAACACAATAGAGAAAAAAAGAAAGTCTATATACAGTGTGTGCAAATGGCGTGAGGAGGTAAGGCAATAAATAGGCCATAGTAGCGAAGTAATTACAATTTAGCAAATTAACACTGGAGTGATAGATGAGCAGATGGTGATGTGCAAGTAGAAATACTGGTGTGCAAAAGAGCAGAAAAGTAAATAAAAACAGCGATCGGTCAGCTGCTCAGATAGCTGATGTTTAAAGTTAGTGAGGGAAATATAAGTCTCCAGCTACAGCGAGTTTTGCAATTCGTTCCAGTCATTGGCAGCAGAGAACTGGAAGGAAAGGCGGCCAAATTAGGTGTTGCTTTACCTAGCATAGACTTATAGATGACCTGGAGCCAGTGGGTCTGGCGTCGAATATGTAGCGAGGGCCAGCCGACTACAGCATACAGGTCGCAGTGGTGGGTGGTATAAGGGGCTTTGGTGACAAAACGGATGGCACTGTGATAGATGGATGGCACTGCATCCAGTTTTCTGAGAAGTCGAGGATCGGTAGGATAGTCAGTTTTACGAGGGTGGCGTCAGTGAAGGAGGCTTTGTTGCAAAATAGGAAGCCGATTCTAGATTTAATTTAGGATTGGAGATGTTTAATATGAGTCTGGAAGGAGAGTTTACAGTCTAGCCAGACACCTAGTTATTTGTAGTTGTCCACATATTCTAAGTCGGAACCGTCCAGAGTAGTGACGCTAGTCGGGCGGGCGGGTGCGGGCAGTGAACGGTTGAAAAGCATGCATTTGGTTTTACTAGCGTTTAAGAGCAGTTGGAGGCCACTGAAGGAGTATTGTACGGCATTGAAGCTTGTTTGGAGGTTAGTTAACACAGTGTCCAAAGAAGGGCTAGATGTATACAGAATGGTGTCGTCTGCGTAGAGGTGGATCAGGGAATCACCCGCAAGAGCAACATTGTTGATATATACAGAGAAAAGAGTCGGCCCAAGAATTGAACCCTGTGGTACCCCCATAGAGAATGCCAGAGGTACGGACAACAGGCCCTCCGATTTGACACACTTAACGCTGTCTGAGAAGTAGTTGGTGAACCAGGCGAGGCAGTCATTTGAGAAACCAAGGCTGTTGAGTCTGCCGATAAGAATACGGTGATTGACAGAGTCGAATGCCCCGGCCAGGTCGATGAAGACAGCTGCACAGTACTGTCTTTTATCGATCGCGGTTATGATTTATTTTAGTACCTTGAGCGTGGCTGAGGTGCACCCATGACCAGCTCGAAAACTGGATTGCACAGCGGAGAAGGTACGGTGCGATTCGAAATGGTCAGTGATCTGTTTATTAATTTTGCTTTCGAAGACTTTAGAAAGGCAGGGCAGGATGGATATAGGTCTATAACAGTTTTGGTCTAGAGTGTCACCTCCTTTGAAGAGGGGGATGACCGCGGCAGCTTTCCAATCTTTAGGGATCTCGGACGATACAAATGAGAGGTTGAACAGATTGGTAATAGCGGTTGCAACAATGGCGGAGGATACTTTTAGAAAGAGAGGGTCCAGATTGTCTAGCCCAGCTGATTTGTACTGGTCCAGGTTTTGCAGCTCTTTCAGAATGTCTACTGTCTGGATTTGGCTGAAGGAGAAGCTGGGGAGGCTTGGGCAAGTAACTGCGGGAGGGGGGGAGCTGTTGGCCGGGGTTGTGGTAGCCAGGAGGAAAGCATGGCCAGACGTAGGGAATTGCTTATTGAAATTCTCGATTATCGTGGATTTATTGTTGTTGACAGTGTTACCTGGCCTCAGTGCAGTGGGCAGCTGGGAGGAGGTGCTCTTATTCTCCATGGACTTTTTGGAGTTAGAGCTACAGGATGCAAATTTCTGTTTGAAAAAGCTAGCATTTGCTTTCCTGACTGACTGCGTGTATTGGTTCCTGACTTCCCTGAAAAGTTACATATCGCGGGGACTATTCGATGCTAGTGCAGTCCGCCACAGGTGGCCTTTTATTATCCCCAGGTTCTTGATATGCCACACCTGTCATGTGGATGAGTTATCTTGGCAAATGAGAAATGCTCACTAACAGGGATGTAAACAAATTTGTGCACACAATTTGAGAAAAATAAGCTTTTTGTGCTTATGGAAAATGTCTGGGATATTTTATTTCAGCTCACGAAACATGGGGCCAACACTTTACATGTTGCGTTTATATTTTTGTTCAGTATATACAGTAAAATAGTTCTTATTCCATTGTGGTCTGGAATACAATATTATCCCGTCATTAAATAGACCTGACAATGTTTTCAGATCTGTTTTTATTTGCCACAGATATTTTCCTTGAAATATGAATAAATATGTATGAATGATGAATGAACATGTACTGTATGAGTAATGCATTTTACAGTACAGGTTAAGCAATGAAAAAATGGTCTGTTTACGAAAATAGTATAGTGAAACACATTAAATTATAATCCAGTATAGATGAGTAGCTGTGTCTCATGGACTATTTTTCAGGTCCTCCTGTGAATGTCACCATCAACCTGTTCATCAACAGCTTTGGGTCCATCACAGAAACCACTATGGTGAGGGCTTTTTCTTCTCATCCACCTTTCCTCCAAACAGCGGCTGTTCGCTCACTTTAATAGACTGTCTCTTTTCTACTATAACTACCATAGGACTATCGGCTTAATGTGTTTCTACGGCAACAATGGAATGACCCACGACTGGCCTATAAAGAGTACCCTGATGACTCTCTGGACCTGGATCCTTCCATGTTGGACTCCATCTGGAAACCTGACCTTTTCTTTGCCAATGAAAAAGGGGCAAACTTTCACGAAGTCACCACAGACAACAAACTGCTGCGGATATTCCAAAATGGGAATGTCCTCTACAGTATCAGGTGACCGGTGTCTCTAAAACAGTAGTGTCTCCTCATAATGATATATAAGAGTACAATTGTGTTATTTATAACATGTGATCAGTAACAATAATTATCAACACTCAATTTGAGGCCACAAGTAATATTAGTGTACAAAGCTCCCCATACCTGTCTTCTATTCACCCTCTCACTATGTGCTTCTGGTTCTGTGAGCCAGGTTAACTCTGATCCTGTCCTGCCCTATGGATCTGATGAACTTCCCTATGGACATTCAGACATGCTCTATGCAGCTGGAAAGCTGTGAGTTTTCTATTACCTCTTTTTTTATCCATTCTTTGCACTCGGCTAGTTTCACTTCCTGGTGCCTCTTTTCCCCCATTCTCTACACTTGACTAGACAGGCTTTTGATGTTGACAACTTTATAAATAAACTTGCCTCTCCCTCTGTAGCAGGCTAGATCATGAATAAAAGAAACCCGTGTTCTCCCTTCTCCCCTGTGCTCTAGTTGGCTACACCATGAATGACCTGTGTTTCCAGTGGCTGGACATTGGCCCTGTGCAGGTGGCTGATGACCTGATGCTTCCTCAGTTTGTGTTAAAGGAGGAGAAAGACTTGGGCTACTGCACCAAACACTACAACACAGGTAGATTCTGGACTCTCAATGGAATGTTATTGCCACAGTTTGCTTAATGACAATGTCTTCATCTGTAACCATCTGGCATCTGCTGGCAGGTAAATTCGCCTGCATCGAGGTAAAGTTCCACCTGGAGAGACAGATGGGTTACTACCTGATCCAGATGTACATCCCCAGCCTGCTAACCGTCATCCTCTCCTGGGTCTCCTTCTGGATCAACATGGATGCAGCCCCAGCTAGAGTGGGCCTTGGTATCACCACAGTGCTCACCATGACAACACAAAGCTCTGGGTCCAGGGCATCCTTGCCTAAGGTAAGAGAAAGGAGAGAGAGAGGAAATGTTTGATATTTTATTTTGCTCAGGTGTTCTAGCTGGACAAGCTACATACATTCAATCAAAATTGATTTCAAAAGATGATTTAATTCAGAAAATGCCAGTTACCAGTTTTCTACTTAATACCTAACCATCACAGGTTATTTCAGTTGTTTACCTGCATGTTGAAGTTCTAACACGTATTCATCTGTTTGTAGGTGTCTTATGTGAAGGCCATTGATATCTGGATGGCTGTGTGTCTTCTTTTTGTGTTTGCTGCACTGCTGGAGTATGCAGCAGTAAACTTTGTCTCACGACAGCACAAAGAGTTCTTCAGACTGAGGAAAAAGATCAAAGAACAACAGCGGCAGAGAACTGTGAGTACGAGACCCTGTGCAGCCCACTCCCTCAGGCTGCTGTCACCTGCTATTCCCTCTATGCCCTGTTATGCAGCAGCAACACAGTTCAGCTGGCTGTTGTATCATGCTGGGAGATCCACAGATCTGTTCTAAATTCAAGTCATTTTCTTCCTTCTTCTAGCCATTATTGCTCTACTCAACAACTTGGCTTTCCGTTTCACTTTGGACCTCAACATAAACAAGTAACCCAAAAGAGTGATCAAAAAAATAATTATCTGGAATTATTGAACTGACTTGTGGTAGTAGTTAGTCTGTAGCTCCAGTTAGCCTTCCACTATATTATGAAAATTCCCAATACTTTTCCCTGACACCTCCATCTAGATCAGTTCTAGGGACCAGGTAGTCTACTGTTTTACCTAAGTCTCATCTTATTTTGAAACCTTTACACATTCAGTTGGTATTTCTCAGACTCTGTTAACATACTTGAATGTCATCAGTACTGTGTCACTGCTTGTTGTTTAGATTGAATCACAGTATTCCCGTATGCCTGCTAAACCTCCATGTTGCTCTGGCTCTATCAGCAGGGAAGTGGAACTGGTGAGAGCAGCAAAGTGAAAGGTAACAACGTGCCAGGCAACAACACCTGCCAGGGGACCTTGTCTGGCCCTCAGCAGTGCAGTGTCTGTGCCAGGGTAAAAACTCCTACTTTTCTCACATTGACTGGAGTCTAGTTTAAGGGGGATAGTCCACTGTTTGTTCACTTAGAAAAACAAAATGGTAGATCTCACAGTGATACGGTTGTCATTGCTATCTGTTTAATCTCTCTCATGTGAAATGTGTTCATCACAAAATCCAAGTCCTTTTTTACTTTGCCACACTTGAATAATTATAATACGGCAATAAATGTGGAGAAAATGTTTCAGGTTGAGGGTGACAGACATATGACCCTTTTCCTTGTGTTCTTTCCTAGGAGCAGGAACTGGCAGAGCAGAGTCAGGCCTATTTTCTCCATAGTTATGGAGCAGCAGAAGATGCACCACCAGAGATGGACGCCCCAATCTTTCAGGCCTTACCTCCTGGGTTTCCACTGTATGACATCCGCAGGCGGTTTGTAGATCGGGCAAAAAGGATTGACACTATATCCAGGGCTGTGTTCCCTCTGACTTTCCTTTGCTTCAATGTTTTCTATTGGCTCACGTACAAAGTGCTACGGAATGAAGCCATCCAAGCTACTCTGTGACAAACCAACATCTGTGGACTGAATTATAGCACTAGAATCTAGTCTTCCACAGAACACTTTGAGACGGTGTTAGAGATCCATCAGCTGTGCCAATGGATAAATAACTGACTGCATGTCCAGTTCCATTCATTTTTTTATAAAAGTAAGCAAACTTGATGTCTCTTCGAAGTGTCATCCTTAAGTTTTTTTTACAATTCCAATGGAACACACTAATGGCATATAAGCCTTCTTGCACTATGGATACTTTCAATGTCACCCCCATGGAGGGCACAAGTCCAGATATTGAAGCAGGACTGCATGGAAAAATATATATTTTTTAGTATTTCAGAATTGTATTTATTTTGTACTCTTGTGGTTTGCCACATTACCGTATTGGCAAATCATAAACCCCTACAAATATATTGATTTCAACATATGGTACACTTTATGTAATTGTACATTATTGGTACAGAAGTGAATGCTGGACATATTGAATTGTCTAGTTAGGCAATGTCCTTGATTATCATACTGTGTCAAGTATTGACTTTGTCATCCTCAATTAAACAAATCAAAAAGCCAAATTAATGATTAGTGTGAAAATGAATGACTGCTGTTGTCACTGTCTCAGTGATGCTCCTAAACTTGTGTCCATTCTGAAAGAAAACATACATAAGAGGGGGAACGGAAGTTCAGGATACAGCGTACACCTTTAGGAGTATTAAATCCACAGCTAATCCATTACAAACACTGAATAATACAGTGCCTTGCGAAAGTATTCGGCCCCCTTGAACTTTGCGACCTTTTGCCACATTTCAGGATTCAAACATAAAGATATAAAACTGTATTTTTTTGTGAAGAATCAACAACAAGTGGGACACAATCATGAAGTGGAACGACATTTATTGGATATTTCAAACTTTTTTAACAAATCAAAAACTGAAAAATTGGGCGTGCAAAATTATTCAGCCCCTTTACTTTCAGTGCAGCAAACTCTCTCCAGAAGTTCAGTGAGGATCTCTGAATGATCCAATGTTGACCTAAATGACTAATGATGATAAATACAATCCACCTGTGTGTAATCAAGTCTCCGTATAAATGCACCTGCACTGTGATAGTCTCAGAGGTCCGTTAAAAGCGCAGAGAGCATCATGAAGAACAAGGAACACACCAGGCAGGTCCGAGATACTGTTGTGAAGAAGTTTAAAGCCGGATTTGGATACAAAAAGATTTCCCAAGCTTTAAACATCCCAAGGAGCACTGTGCAAGCGATAATATTGAAATGGAAGGAGTATCAGACCACTGCAAATCTACCAAGACCTGGCCGTCCCTCTAAACTTTCAGCTCATACAAGGAGAAGACTGATCAGAGATGCAGCCAAGAGGCCCATGATCACTCTGGATGAACTGCAGAGATCTACAGCTGAGGTGGGAGACTCTGTCCATAGGACAACAATCAGTCGTATATTGCACAAATCTGGCCTTTAAGGAAGAGTGGCAAGAAGAAAGACATTTCTTAAAGATATCCATAAAAAGTGTTGTTTAAAGTTTGCCACAAGCCACCTGGGAGACACACCAAACATGTGGAAGAAGGTGCTCTGGTCAGATGAAACCAAAATTTAACTTTTTGGCAACAATGCAAAACGTTATGTTTGGCGTAAAAGCAACACAGCTGAACACACCATCCCCACTGTCAAACATGGTGGTGGCAGCATCATGGTTTGGGCCTGCTTTTCTTCAGCAGGGACAGGGAAGATGGTTAAAATTGATGGGAAGATGGATGGAGCCAAATACATGACCATTCTGGAAGAAAACCTGATGGAGTCTGCAAAAGACCTGAGACTGGGACGGAGATTTGTCTTCCAACAAGACAATGATCCAAAACATAAAGCAAAATCTACAATGGAATGGTTCAAAAATAAACATATCCAGATGTTAGAATGGCCAAGTCAAAGTCCAGACCTGAATCCAATCGAGAATCTGTGGAAAGAACTGAAAACTGCTGTTCACAAATGCTCTCCATCCAACCTCACTGAGCTCGAGCTGTTTTGCAAGGAGGAATGGGAAAAAATGTCAATCTCTCAATGTGCAAAACTGATAGAGACATACCCCAAGCGACTTACAGCTGTAATCGCAGCAAAAGGTGGCGCTACAAAGTATTAACTTAAGGGGGCTGAATAATTTTGCACGCCCAATTCTTCAGTTTTTGATTTGTTAAAAAAGTTTGAAATATCCAATAAATGTCGTTCCACTTCATGATTGTGTCCCACTTGTTGTTGATTCTTCACAAAAAAATACAGTTGTATATCTTTGTTTGAAGCCTGAAATGTGGCAAAAGGTCGCAAAGTTCAAGGGGGCCGAATACTTTCGCAAGGCACTGTACATAGGGATTATCTAGTTTGTTTTCTGAGGAGTATTTAACAACTAGAACCTACATTCTGCTCACATTTGATAGTCAATTCAGGGGGGAAGGCATCATCCAAACTTCACTACAGATCAAAATAAAATTGTATTGGTCACATACACATGGTTAGCAGATGTTAATGCGAGTGTAGCGAAATGCTTGTGCTTCTAGTTCCGACAATGCAGTAATATCTAACAATTTCACAACAACGACTGACTACCTTTTACACACAAGTGTAAAGGAATGAATAAGAATATGTACATATAAATATATGGATGAGCGATGGCCGAACGGCATAGGCAAGCTGCAGTAGATGGTATAGAGGACAGTATATACATATGAGATGAGTAATGTAGGGCATGTAACCATTATATAAAGTGGCATTGCTTAAAGTGACTAGTGATACATTTATTACATTCAATTTTTAATTATTAAAGTGGCTAGAGATTTGAGTAAGAATGTCGGCTGTTTAACAGTCTGATGGCCTTGAGATAGAAGCTGTTTTTCAGTCTCTCGGTCCCTGCTTTGATGCACCTGATGCATCGCCTTTTGGATGATAGTGGGGTGAACAGGCAGTGGCTCGGGTGGTTGTTGTCCTTGATGATCTTTTTTTGCCTTCCTGTGACATCGGGTGGTGTAAGTGTCCTGGAGGGCCCCCGGTGATGCGTTGTGCAGACCTCACTACCCTCTGGAGAGCCTTGCGGTTGTGGGCGGAGAAGTTGCCATACCAGGCGGTGATACAGCCCGACAGGATGCTCTTGATTGTGCATCTGTAAAAGTTTGTGAATGTTTTTAGTGACAAGCCAAATTTCTTCAGCCTCCTGAGGTTGAAGAGGCGCTGTTGTGCCTTCACCACGCTATGTGTGGGTGGACCATTTGTTTGTCCGTGATGTGTACGCTGAGGAACTTAAAACTTTCCACCTTCTCCACCACTGTCCCATCGATGTGGATAGGGGACGTGCTCCATCTGCTGTCCACAATCATCTCCTTTGTTTTGTTGACGTTGAGTGTGAGATTATTTTTCTGACACCACACTCCGAGGGCCATCACCTCCTCCTTCCTTGATGATTGAGTTGGAGGTGTGCATGGCCCGCAGTCATGGGTGAACAGGGAGTACAGGAAAGGGCTGAGAGCGCACCCTTGTGGAGCCCCAGTATTGAGGATCAGCGGGGTGGAGATGTTTCCTGCCCTCACCACCTGGGGGCGTCCCATCAGAAAGTCCAGGACCCAGTTGCACATGGCGGGGTCGAGACCCAGGGTCTCAAGCTTAATGACGAGTTTGGAGGGTACTATGGTGTTAAATGCTGAGCTGTAGTCGATGAACAGCATTCTTACATAGGTATTCCTCTTGTCCAGATGGGTTAGGGCAGTGTGATTGCGTTGTGTGGCCCTATTGGGGCGGTAAGCAAATTGGAGTGGGTCTAGGGTGTCAGGTAGGGTGGAGGTGATATGATCCTTGATTAATCTCTCAAAGCACTTCATGATGACAGAAGTGAGTGCTACGGGGCAATAGTCATTTAGCTCAGTTACCTTAGCTTTCTTGGGAAGAAGAACAATTGTGGCCCTCTTGAAGCATGTGGGAACAGCAGACTGGGATATGGATTGATTGAATATGTCTGTAAACTCACCAGCCAGCTGGTCTGTGCATGCTCCAAGGACGCGGCTAGGGATGCCATCTGGACCGGCAGCTTTGCGAGGGTTAACAAGTTTAAATGTTTTACTCATGTTGGCTGCGGTGAGGAAGAGCCCGCAGGTTTTGATAGCGGGCTGTGTTGGTGGCACTGTATTGTCATCAAGGCGAGCAAAGAAGTTTAGTTTGTCTGGGAGCAAGACATCGGGGTCCGCGACAGGGTTGGTTTTATTTTTGTAGTCTGTCACGTCCCCTCCTCTGCAGTGCAGGGGCGGTTCCTCCTGCAGGCAGAGGAGGGTCGTTAGTGATTGGAGTCACCTGGGCTCAGGGTATTTAAATGGCTTCACTAATCACTCTTGTCTCTCTCTCTCTGCTCCTCCAGGTATGATCCTGTTTTGTTTGTTCCTTTGTAGTTTTGCATAGTTTTCACTCAGTCATTCACACACACAGATTCACACATCCTTGCACTTTACATACACCTTACATTATGATACTTTCACACCTCATTCCTTCTTCTTTGTTTAAAGTTAATAGTTTTGGTTTACAATAAAGAACCGTTTTGATTGTTGTTTGTGTCCCCTCATTTTTGCCACAGGCTATGAGCAGACCTGTGACAAGTCCGTGATTGGCTGTAGACGCTGCCACATACCTATCGTGTCGGACACTTTGAATTGCGACTACTTTGTCTCTATACTGACACTTAGCTTGTTTGATTGCCTTGCGGATGGAATAGCTACACTGTTTGTATTCGGTCATGTTTCCGGTCGCCTTTCCCTGATTAAAAGCAGTGGTTCGCGCTTTGAGTTTTGCGTGAATGCTGCCATCAAACCACAGTTTCTGGTTGGGGAAGGTTTTAATAGTCACCGTGGGTACAACATCACCGATGCACTTGCTAATAAACTCACTCACCAAATACATCAATGTTGTTTGACGCTATCCGGAACACATCCCATTCCACGTGAGCGAAGCAATCTTGAAGCGTGGAATCAGATTGGTCGGAACAGACCTGAGCACGGGCATTTCCTGTTTTAGTTTCTGTCTATAGGCTGGGAGCAACAAAATGGAGTCGTGGTCAGATTTGCCAAAAGGAGGGCATTATCATGTGTAACTGCATGTGTCAGACAATTCAAGATCACTTGTCTGACTGGTTCCAATGTTTTAACCTATACTAGAGGTTTATTATCAAGTGACAACAGTAAATACAGTACAAGTTCAGGTACAGTTAGAATATATATTAAGTGGCCCAAGAAAAGAGAAAGTTAACTGGATGACCTGGCCCTGAGAGTAAGAAAAAGGATAGCTATTAGGTAAAAAAATATTTCACAGATTGCTGCAAATAGATTCAAATCACCATCTATAAGAAGCTAAATTGTCTTTAGTGTCCATCTCATTAACACCACCCTCTGCTTCGTGCCTACGTTTCACAATTAGGCTACCAATAGACGCAAAGGTTTGCTGGCTCTCAAAACTGAGGAGAACCAGTACTATTACCTTCCTCTTCTTGTCTCCTCCCAGTTCAAAGTGTTTGCATAGCTTGATGGGCATCATTCTCTTTTGTTGAGCTCCACACACTCCAGCCTCAACACAATCTTCTTTGTAGTTTTACTCTGCAGGACAAGTCACAAGGGTTCAAGCATGCAACATAAAAATATGGAAATGATTCATGTGCCGACTTGGGTAGACATGGTAACTAAAACAGGCAATTTGCAAACAAGTCCCATCTTTAGAAGGGATTAGGGTAACAGTGCATTTGTAAAATATTTCCCCATTGTGATTCTTGCATACCTTCTTCCTGAAAATAGGCTTTGTCTGGCCACCACAACCAGATTGTTTTCGGTTGTATCTCCTTTTGCCTAAAATACATTGTTACCTGATTAAAGCATGCCGAGGTAGACACCACGCATAAATAAATACATGTGAATGTTCAAGCAGACAGAGACTGAGAAGTAACGACACATGGCAGCTCTGCTTCTAGCGCCTACGTTTAAAAAGTTACAAGCATTTCGCTACAACCGCAATAACTTCTGCTAAATATGTGTATGTGACCAATACAATGTGATTTTGAACGTTCAACTCAGTGGCAAACTTACCCTGTGCATACAGAGAATCCTTGCACTTCTTGTACTGGGTAACTTTGTGAGTTTTAGTTTTTTTTTTTACATTTCTTGCAGTAAGTCCTGCGGGTCTTCGGTACGTTTACCTAGATACAACATAAACACTATTAAATGACTGTAGCAAAGATATAGTTAAGACTTCCTCTCCACTGAAGCCTGTATCACATTGCTTGCTAGCAATTTCAATAACGTTTTCCTAAATTCTCCTAACCTGCTACGAAAAAGTCACTTCGGTATAGTGGCGTGAAAATTGTGCCATCCTGTCGATTTAAGTCCATTTACATGAAGAGAATATCCTTGCATGGAAAGTACTGATAAGTGATTTGTGTGGCTGTTCCCGCTGTGGGCCTACATTGTGACAATGAAATATAACTTTTTCATATATTTAAACTATTACTGAGAGACAGAATATTGAATACTGACATGAATAACTGCATGTGGAAATGTACTTTTGTGCAAAATAATTAAACGGTTAGAGAGAAACATTGAATTATGAATTTATTAATTCTTGAAAATGTAAAAAAGATCAACATCATGAAATATTACACATAGACAAAGATGGGCCTGACACCATAAAACAACACATCATATTCCCATCCAGTGGTACATTTGGCCACTGGACATCCATAATGTACACTTATTTTGTAAAACGTATTCATTATCAGCCTGTTTGTTCATTTCAATGTGTATTAAGCTGGATAAAACACACATGGATCTCAGTAGTGATATGTGCTTGATCATAGTGAGAGGAATCTTGAAGGCTATCCGTTAACGATAGGTGTTGTTAGGTTCACAGTCTGGTCTCTGGAATGGCAAACAAGTCAAAAAGGTGATGCAACACCTATGGGGCCAAAAAGAAAAAGAACAGACATTTAAATGTACTAAGTACACACTATTAGAGAATATCCAGAGACGGTCAAAGAAGGCTGGCATACTTTTGAGATATTTATCTGATGTAATGAGGATTATGCAGTGGGGATATCCCATTGATCAGAAGAATGCAGCCTTTGTGCCAGGTTATCACCCCTTTGAACTTACTGTTCTCTCTGGTCTCTAAGGGGAAGACGTTCTTCAGTTGCTCTATGACCTGTTGAAGGTGATCGGCTGTAACACCCTGCTCTGGCTCCAAGGCAGGCCCTGATTACACATAGGGAAAACAAAGGCATGAGGGCTCCCTTTTAGACAAGCCCCTAATGGCATGTCTTTGATAGTTAATCCTCAGATCAAACTAGCGTAGTATGTTACCTGGGGGTTCTGTGTTGGAGGCTCCTGAGCTTAGCTGTCTCCCCAGCTGGTCTCTTCGTGACACAGGAGAGTACACAGATGATGGTGTTCCAGTCGATACATTGTCCTCTGAACCCTCTCTGTTCTGTTGGACTCACAAAACATATTCTAAAATCACAAGGAAATAAAAGGATGCACTTTCATGTGGACAGGACTGTGCATTCGAGGCATCCCCCTATTTGCTAACCTCTGGCTGAGACTCACTTGTTGTAGAATCTCCCTGAGCCGGTGAAGCTGGGACTCTAGCTCCTTGTTGTGGTCCTCCAGGATCTGCATGCGGGTTTCCAGCCTGCCCTTATGGTGCCTCAGGCCTTTGGCCTCAGCCAGCAAGGCCTGGTCCTGGTAGTCCTCCTGGTCCACAGAGCCCTCCCTCAGGTGTGGACATGCCTGGGCCTCAGCGTGCTGCCACTTCAAACGTCGGTACTCCCCCTGGAGCACCCTGGGGGAAATTACACCTTTGTGACCCCAGGCACTCATTTGTGTTTTTATGTTTTCATCTATGCTCTTATGGCAGATCAGAGGTAAACTAATGATGATTAGATATGATTCGATACCCTGATGGCAGAAATATTTTGATTTGGACGTGATTGGACTGACCTCACCACTCATGAAATGATAAGGACATGAGCGTTAGTGACCTCTCACCTGTTCTCATTCTCCAGCATGGCCAGTGTCCTCTGCAGCTCGTCCTGGGTCTCACAGCCTGTATAACCCAGGTAATGATGACAGGAGGCCAGGGAGTCCTGCTCCAGACGGTCAAGATACTGATCCTCATCCCTGGCCATTAACAGAGGGAAGGACAGAATGAACTATGCGGACATGTAAGAAAGATAATGTAATGTTAATCTTGGACACAGTCTCATTTTGTATCATTAAGTAAGAGCTTTATATGATAAACTTACAAGCTCTCATTGAAGAAGGAGCAGTTCTGGTCCTCCATGTCAGCGAGTCTTGAACAGAAGCAGACAGTAAAAACATACAGTACCAGTCAAAAGTTTGGACACACCTACTCATTGAAGGGTTTTTCTTTATTTTTACTTCTTTCTACATTGTAGAATAATAGTGAAGACAACAACACTATGAAATAACACACAATATGGAATCATGTAGTAACCCCTAAATATATTTTAGATATTTGATTCTTCAAAGTAGCCACCTTTGCCTTGATGACAGCTTTGCACACTCTTGGCATTCTCTCAACCAGATTCACGAGGTAGTCTCCTGGAATGTATTTCACTTAACAGGTGTGCCTTGTTAAAAGTTAATTTGTGGAATTTATTTCCTTCTTAATGAGTTTTAGCCAATCAGTTATGTTGTGACAAGGTAGGGGAGGTATGCAGAAGAGAGCCCTATTTGGTAAAAGACCAAGTTCATATTATGGCAAGAGCAGCTCAAATAGACAAAGAGAAATGACAGTCCATCATTACTTTAAGACATGAAGGTCAGTCAATCCAGAAAATGTCAAGAACTTTGAAAGTTTCTTAAAGTGCAGTCGCAAAAACCATCAAGCAATATGATGAAACTGACTCTGAGGACCGCCACAGGAAAGAAAGACCCCGAGTTACCTCTGCTGTAGAGGATAAGTTCATTAGAGTTAACTGCACCTCAGATTAAAGCCCAAATAAATGCTTCACAGAATTCAAGTAGCAAACAAATCTCAACATCAACTGTTCAGAGGACACTGCGTGAATCAGGCCTTCATGCTCGAATTGCTGCAAAGAAACCACTACTAAAGGACACCAATCATAAGAAGAGATTTGCTTAGGCCAAGAAACATGAGCAATGGACATTAGACCGGTGGAAATCCATTCTTTGGTCTGATGAGTCAAAATGTGAGATTTTTGGTTCCAACCGACATGTCTTTGTGAGATGCGGAGTAGGTGAACGGATGATCTCCGCATGTGTGGTTCCCACCGTGAAGCATGGAGGAGGAGGTGTGATGGTGCTTTGCTGGTGACACTGTCAGTGATTTATTTAGAATTCAAGGCACACTTAACCAGCATGGCTACCACAGCATTCTGCAGCGATATACCATCCCATCTGATTGCGTTTAGTGGGACTGTCATTTGTTTTTCCACAGGACAATGACCCAACACACCTCCAAGCTGTGTAAGGGCTATTTTACCAAGGAGAGTGGTGGAGTGCTGCATCAGATGACCTGGCCTCCACAATCGCCCGATCTCAATTGAGATGGTTTGGGATGAGTGTGACCGCAGAGTGAAGGAAAAGCAGCCAACGAGTGCGGGAACTCCTTCAAGACTGTTGGAAAAGCATTCCAGGTGAAGCTGGTTGAGATGATTGCCAATAGTGTGCAAAGCTGTCATCAAGGCAAAGGGTGCCTACTTTGTTTAACTTTTTTGGGTTACTACATGATTCCATATGTGATATTTCATAGTTTTGATGTCTTCACTGTTATTCCACAATGTAGAAAATAGTAAAAATAAAGAAAACCTTTGAACGAGTAGGTGTTTCCAAACTTTTGACTGGTACTGTAGTTCACTGTGAGGTAAATGGAATGTGTATCATAGGAGGGAATTCCAAGAAGTACAAATGCAGCAGTCTAAACATTACAAGGGGGAACAACTGTTGCTCCTTCTGTTGCTCCTAAATCAGGCTTCTGTGCTTTTCTGTAGACACTTTCCTTGGCAGAATTACATTTCTGTGTTTTCTTCACTTTTTGCTTTAATTTCTTATAAACATGATCTTGCAGAGAAAGAGGACACGCCAGACTAACTGTTTTAATATGATTAAGCCAAAATAAGGAAGTCACGCCACTCCACCATACTCATTAGTGGCATCATGTTCATCTGTGTGGAGAAGATTATTTCAGAGAAAAGGCACATCGTGAGCAGTGCTGCTGAGGGCCGAATGTAGGGACAGATAAAGACTGCATGCATGGATAGTGAACAGATGAAAATTAAGAAGTTACTAGAGAAGTTTATCGAGATATCTTCACTGACATTGAAGTAAAGAAACTGACAAATGTGTGTCTGACATAATAGTTGCTTTGTTGAAGTAAACACAGTGGTGCCGGGGAACACGTAGTGTTCAGCAGGCTGCTGATCTTAGACCAGCTGTTACAAATATAGGCTGCAGGAGTTATTGCCTGAGAAACTGGATTATAAGGTTCTGTGGACACTGCTAACCTTCAGCGTGCTCTCCTGCTGGCCCTAGTGCTGGTATGCTTCAGGCCCACTTTTCTGACTCAGCCTGACCCAACACCCCCAGGGTGAAGTCCACCCAGCTAATGGGCAGCAGCAGGTGGCTGATACTATATTAGGATTTCTTGACTCATACCTGCAGGCATAGTGCTCAATCCTGGAGTGTGTGTCCGAGTGGGGAAGCCTCGGGGACGAGCTGGGCCTAAAGGAAGCACAGAGATGTCAAAGTCAGGAGTCAATCTGTGCTCACAGTCTCCGGATGTGCCATCACATAAGACCTCCCAGGCTTTAGAACTAATTCTGTGGACTCACGTCTCCTCACTCCCTGACCTCAAGACAGACTGTACAGGCAGGTAGCCCCTCTGGGGATGCTTGCTGAAGTACTGCTTTGATCTGAACTTGTTCTTCAGTGTTTTGGCAAAATCACGCATCCTCTCCCCTGAAGTGGTCTGTCAGAGATCAGAAAATAATGTACATTGCAATTCCATGGGAATATTCTTGTAGCCATGCTTGGGTGTAGTATGGCATAATAAAATGAGTCTTACTGGGGTGTAATACTCCATGATGGGGTAAATTAAAGCCTTGGCCTTGGTAGTACGCCCGGACAGGAAGCAGCTCTGACAAATGTCCACATTAAACTGCTTGAGGCTTCTGTATCTGGGGGAAAATGAGTTAAAAAGCCTAAATATTATTGACATTCTCCATATGGTTGAAATGGTGTTCCCCTGTCGAGGCCCTATGGTTCACCTGAAGCCTTTGATGGGACACTGTTTGCAGATGGAGCACTTGGCCTGGTGTTGGGCGTTCTCTGCCTGGACCACTCGCTGCAGCACGGGCAGCCACACAATGGACTGGGGCTCCAGGCTCATCCACTCCAGGAAGTGGGACAGCTGGATGGAGGTCTTCCCAGGAGCCTGCAGCCACACGGTGGGGAGGAGAAGAGGACCATGAGACCACCAGAGATCCCAAAGGCAGGG